>NC_072481.1:68887966-69095466 GCF_027574615.1 Eptesicus fuscus
TGTAAAATTAATACAGTGTACCTGCCTCATCCTGTTGTTGTGAGGATGAACCAAGATAATGTATATAAAGTTCTGAGCACACTGCCTGGCACATGGAAAAAGTTTAAGACATGGTAGCTTGTATTATTTATTACTAGGGGTCTGTTTGCAGGAAGATTCCTGCAAGCGGCCTTCGAGGCCGCCCACCCCGCCCCACCTGCCGCCGCACGCCGCCACTGCTGCTGTGCGCCCCTCCGCTGCCACCGCCCACCCCGCCCGTGCTTTCCCTCTGGCAGCCGCCTTGCTTTCCGCTTTCCCTCCCTCTTCCTTCTATGCTGTCTTCAGTCTTCACTCCTCCCTCTCTCAGTGTATGCAAATTAACCGCCATCTTTGTTGGGTTAATTTGCATGCTTGCTCTGATTGGCTGTGGGTGTAGCAAAGGTACGGTCAATTAGCATTTTTCTCTTTTATTAGTGTAGATGATTTTGACATCACAACAGGAGTAATTGCGAGGCTTAAGGCAGCATGGAAAGGAAGTTATTAGGCACTAGGGCTGGAGAGAGGATGAACCACACAGGCCCCTAGTAGGAATGCAGGGTGGGAGATGGTGTGTCTGTTTTTCAACAAGTCAGCTTGCAGGCTCTGGGGTGGGGCTGGCCAAACTCTGACAAGGTGTCAGGACTTCCATTAAAGGAGGTGAGGTCCCAGAAGGGACACCAGAGCGTTATGGAGGGAACAGAAGCAGTTATGAGACTTGGGGGATTGCCGACTGGTTCAAAGAAAGCTGAGACAGCATAGGGAGCACAGGGAGATTCCAGGCTGCCTCCACCTTCACTCAGGCTTAGAGCAGCCAGGCTAATCTCACACCCTGCACTGGGTCCCGTTGAATGCACTGCTTGCCTGTATATATGTGTGATCATGGGTTCAGATGTGGGCAGGCACGGCCTACAAGTCAGAGAGTATGGGTCCATGGGCTAGGACTGGGGATGACAGACTAGAGACTCGCCTGACTCACAGCTCAGCTGCCGCTGACCAGGTGGCCTCCCTCACAGAGGGGCTGGCACATAACCTCTGACCCCGGTCTCATTCTCACATAGTCTGCCAGTTGATCCTCAGATCACTGCTTAACCAGGCCTCCAGGCCTCAGCTGATTGGTGACTGTCCTGCCATTAACACTTAACCCTTTGAGGCCCAGACCAAACTCTCAGCCAGTCCTGAGCTCACTGACCCAGGACAACATAAACATTCCAGATATTCCAAACTATGATATCAGTTCCTCTATTAATTTCATTTTTTTGGAAAAGAGCCATATTTTATTATAACAGACCAGGATTTTTGTCACATCATATATCGCAAGGTAACAATGTGACCAAACTCATTCCTACAAACTTTCCATCTTAATCTATTTAACATCAACACCCTTTTTTTTATGTTGTTCTAAGAATTATCTCATATTCTTTAGGTTTTCATGGGGAAAACACACTGTATTGATGGTTTTGATTGAAACAAAGATGTTGGAAACAAATTTAAATTAGGCATGTGGCTTTACATGTAGTTGGTTACGTGTAACAACTGGTAGGTTAGCATCCTTTTATTTTTCTGCAAAGGAAAGAAATTCCAATTGAATGATGCTTTCAAAATAGTGCGAGGGACTTGTTTAGAAAGTTGAGGTGACAACTGAAAGTCAAGACTACACTTGCTCATGTGTTTCCTAGGAAAAAATCTCCAATTTAAAGAGACTTGGGTGCTGCTGTTATTTCTTCAGATGTAATACACAAAGATAGAAAAGATGGTTTTTCTTGAACAAGTATGAGATGTAAATTGAAGAAAAATGAGTATAAAAAGTGATTTTTTTCCCTTTCTCTAGATTTTCTCTTAAGTTTTTGTATTTTATTTTGCAGCGATTTGATGTTGACATCTTTAACCATGTGCTTGAACACACACCTCTCCAACAGCACGTGGTGCCATCACAGTGGTGCGTCTTCAGGAGACAGAGTCTGGCATCCACCCCTGCGCTTTCACGTCCCTTCCTCAGACCCTGTGTTCCTCCTGGGCTCCATCCTGGCACAGTCAGATTTAACACTGCTCTCCCTGCTCACCCTGTTCTCCTTCTCAATTCCCAGCAGAAATCTGCCTGTTCACCATCTTTTAAGATTGATCACAGATTACAGAGTTCATGAGTAGCCTGGGTCCCTAAGATGGCTTGTCCATGGATCGAGGAGAAGAATAAAGATGATTAGGTTGCTGAAATCAAGTGAATTTTGCATAAGAACAGGCACTTACCCATCATGCAGTCTTCTAGCAGCTTTAGCTCTTGAACACTGTGATCAAAATCAGACGTAACCAAAAGTCTTCTAAGCGACAAGTAAAATAGCTGTCACAGAACCCACATAACTTTCTTTCTTTGATTAAATTTAGGAAACAGTTACTGAGTATTTTCTACCTGCCAGACACTGTCCTGGGTGGAAGGAATACTGAGATGAATAATTTATCTCTCTCACCTTGTTCCAGAAAGGATCTGAGGCAGCTTGTAGCAGAAACATATAAAATAAAATGGTCAGATATAGGTTTTTAATATTCTGCAGCAAGGAGGACATACATTAAAACAGGTAGCGTCCAGCGGGGGAAGAGGACATGGATACACAGCCAATGGCGGCCTTTCCAATTGTGATACTTGAGCTGTGAATTTGACTCTAGTGCCTTAGGGAGCGGGAAACATGGTCAGTTACACATCTCCCAGTGTGGAAATGGAGGAATTGTATAGTCACTCAGGGGACAAGACGAATGGAACATAATCCAGCAGATCCACAGCAAACATCTGTAAAACAAAGCTGTAGTCTGAGGGGCTGCATAAAGTGCCAGGGGAATAGAGATAGGGGAGCAATTTATTGGGCTTATAGGTACCATGGATGAACAATGCCTCGAGAGAAGTGGACGAGGAGAAGGGCACGTGAGACAGCGGAAGAGTCCAGCGACTCTGGATCAGGAGCCCCCAGCCATGCACGCATAAAACTTACTAAAGGTCCTTGTTGAAAGACTGGCTCAGTAAGACTGGGAATTTTCATAAGCATCCCAGAATGCTAACTCTGGTGCTCAGGGACCATACTTTGAGAAACACTGGAATAGATTCTCAAATGTGTGGAGCTTTGAAAGCTGGACCATGTTTCCCGCGCAAAGACGGATTGTTTTGAGTCTGCCCTCTTGCTTTCGGGGTGTTTGTGAGCAACAAGCCTGGGGTCCAGCCCATTACTTCACTTAGGGTGTACGAGCCGTGGGGCAAAGTCAAGCAAATAACAGTTGATTGGGATTCACTGGCCAAACCTGTGGTAAGGAGAACAATGGCCCTCCCAGAGATGTCTATGTTTGGGACTTTGACATAGGAATTTGGGGCGGAAGGGACACAATTCAACCCATTACAAGGAACTGTGCAGATATGATTAAAGTTAGGATCCATGAGATGGGGAAATTATCCTGAATTATCTCTTTGGGCCCAACGTAATTGCATGTCCTATAAAGTGGAGAACCTTTCTGCCCTCGCTGGTGTGGCTCAGTGGTTAGAGTGTTGCCCGGTGGACCGGTCTCGGATTCCATTCCCCATCAAGGGTGTATTACCTGGGTTGCAGGTTCAAGGGCATATACCTGGGTTGCAGGTTCATTCCCTGGTCCAGTTGTGGGGGGAGGGGGGTGGGGGGGAGGAGGATGAGGGGGAGTGGGAGGCAACCAATCGATGTGACTCTCTTGCATGGATGTTTCTCTCCCCTCCTCCCTCCCTTCCACTCCCTCTAAAAAATCAGTGGGAAAAAAAAAATCCTTAGGTGAGGATTACCAAAATAAAGTGGAGAAACCTTCCCTAGTGGTCAGTGAGAGTTGTGACGACAGAAGAGGGATTGAGAAGGGCAGTATCCCTGGCTTTGGACATGGAGGAAGGTGCTACGGTCAAGAACACCCTGGCAGCCTCAACAGGCCAAGGAACAGATTCTCTCTAGAAAGGCCCTGCTGATTCCTTAACCTCAGCCCAGTGAGACCGATCAGATTTCTTAACGACAGAACAGTAAGACAACAAAATATTTGTGCTGTTTCAAGCCACTACGTTTGCAGTAATTTGTTATCTCAGTAATAGGACACTAACACAGCCCCTCCCCACTACAGCCTCTTAGTTCACCATGCAATCTCCCATTTCCTCATAAATCATGCCTTTCTCCCGGAGTCACTCTCCACAGCACCTCCCCCGCCCCCGCCGCAGCCGCCAATCAAAGCCAAGTCATGTAGCCTGGCAGATTCCTCCCGAGCACCTGGCCAGCCCGTGGCCCACGCTACCAGCCCTGCACGGACTCCAGGATGAGACCCTCCTACCTGGGCAGAGCTGCCTGGAGCAGGATGGACATGGGAGCCACGCGGGAGCAGCAGGCTTTGGGATTATGAGCGAGGAGACACTGGGACCAGGGGTTGGAGCGGATTCCTGGGAGCTGACAGAAGTCTGGAGAGAGGTCCTTGGGTCAGAGCCGTCGGGGTTCTGAGGACTGTGCCGTTCTTTCTTACACTATTTGCAGTGGGGTTGCAGGACTTACCAATGAGCCTGAGCACTTATGCTTGCTGACTCAGAAAGTCTGAGCAGTGCTGTGCCGTGGGGAGAAGGAGGGAAGGAAGGTGCAGAAGAGGCCCAGGGCTGGAGGGGAGGAGGCCGCCGCTCCGGCTGAGACAAGCCTCAGAGGAGTTTCTGGGCTCTTGGCTACAATGAAACATGGTCAAGTGACTAGTTGTTTTCTATAAAAAAAACAAAAACAAAAAACAAAAACAAAAAACACAAAAAACTAGCCACGTGTGGGAGGCCTAGTTTTCTTCTGGAAGAGCCAAAGCCCCTCTCGTTGCAGGTGGATTTCCTATCGTGGACACACTTTGTCTCCTTGCGCCAACGGAATGCAGAACGTGCGACGGCCCCTTTGCGCTCTGCTTTTACATCGTTTGGTTCTGTGTGATTTTCGAAAGCTGTTCAGACCTAGACTGGAAGGGCTCCGGTGATCAGATCCTCTCCGGTGTCAGGATGCAAACACGCTGCTCCCTGCTTCAACAGGCTCTTGTCTTTTCTTTGTATCTATTCCACCAGGAACTGCTGGAGACAAAAGCAAATGTCTTAGAAGAGCAAGTGTGACATCTGGCTCGCTATCGGGGCTAAATCTCTACCTGCCAGGCAAGACTGTAAGGCAATCTGGAACCAGTTACGGTGCAAACTGGTTTCATTTCAAAACCGTGTCACCTGACTTACCTTTCTATTTACTGCCTGTCCTGAACTCCTTTTTAGAATCAAGCTGCTACGGACGAAACACAGTTGACCTGAGTTTTGAGGTGAACTGTGAGAAAGGAGTTTGTAAGAAAGACTGAAAGGGCTTTCCAGGGCCCTTGTTTCCTCCAGGCGTTGAGGCGGAAACGTTGTCCCAGCAGCCACGCCCCAGCGCCGAGGGAGAGGAAGCCGAGGGCACCGGTGGTGCTCTGGGAGCTGGTTTTACCAGGTGGCAAATGCCACACATTTCTGCTCTGGCTGCAACGTGGAGTCGCAGGCCCGTCGGCTGCTGTCCAGTGTGTCGAGGGCTCTCAGATGGAAGATGCTGGAGAGCAGGCCTGGGCCTGGGCGACTGGCTCTTGACTGGGTCCCGCCCAGGCAGGGCCGTTGCAATGGCCCTAAGAGGAACGGCAGGGGCTGGGGGTACCTGTCAGCTGTGCCTTCGCTTTTCCAGGTGCTGCTGTCTTTCCAGACAAGTATTCGATGTATGAAACCTGGAGATGCCAAACCGCAGGCGACTCCAGACATCCTCGACGCAAGCACAGAGGGCTGGGAGCGGCAGGCCCGTGACCCGGGGTTAGCGTCTGTACAATAGCTTTACGTTTTCTTACACATCTTCATATGTGTAACTTAGCAATGCTTTCCACAGGCCCCGTGGACACACTGCCATCTGTCCCCTCCTGGAGATGAGGACACGAAGGCTCAAAGGGCTGCCTGACTTCAGTGCGTTGGGGAGGTGGATGGCAAATCCAGTTCATCTGACTCTAACCCAGGGGTCAAAACCTCCGATGCCTAAGGGACCACAGGAGTAACCAAAGGGAGCAAAGGAGTAACCGAAGGGACCACGGTGGCCTGGAGAGCACCCATGCCGTCCGCAGGGGCAGCTGTGACTCAGCAAAGGCAGGTGCTGCCAACCAAGAACGCATCCCAAGTCGCCGGTCTTCTGATTTTCACTCCACATGCGGATTCGTGTGTGACACTGCCACTTACTCAAAACAACGCGTTAAAAACTAAAGAAGCAAAGAAACAAAAAAGCTTTTGGGCTCTAAGCAACGTGTCTGAAGGACCCGTCCTGTTTTCCTGCCACCTTGCCACTTCCGCTGGTGGCTCTCTTCACATTATTGAGCCCCTCCTGTGTCAAGGATCAGTGCTGAGTGGTGGGGGCCAGGCCCAGGCCCTCTCGGAAAGAGACCACCCTGCTGTGGAGGATTTCTTAATTCACATCCACAAAGTCTGTGTATATTCAGTTTCTATTCCTGGTTGCAGGCAGCTGTTAGGATTTTTTAAAAAAATACCACATGCTTGCACGACCATGTGTATGTAATTAATGCCACTGACTGTACAATTAAAAAATGGTTAAAATGGTAAATTTTATATGTATATTCTACCACAATATATAAAAAAGTCATGCTGTAAAAGAAAACCCCAAACCAACATATAATTTTTATCCTTAACAAAGATAAAGTCTAAATGAGAAGAAGGAACTTCCTGCTATCAAATCCTTCAACTCAATAAATATTTTGAGCACCTACTGTGTATCCAGCACCATCCTCGGGGCTGGGAGTGTAAAGCTGAGGGAAAGGAGTTGTCTCCAAAGGGAACTTCTACCTGGAGACGAGAGATGTTGGGAGCAGCCTAGGTTTCTGCGGTTAACGACAGCAGCCATTTATGGAATGCTAACTCCATGCCAGGCCCCTTAGTCCGTACTTTATGTGCACTGCCCATCTCATTTGAGCCTCACAGCTACCCTATGGGGCAGATGCTATTATCAACCTCATTTTACAGAAGAGGTGGAAAAGGCTCAGAGAGGTTCCGTTGCTTGCCCTAGGTCACACAGCACTAGTGATCGGAGAAGCCAGGTTTTGCACCCAGGTGCACTGCATTCCAGACCCCATAGCCAGAGATTCCAAGGGCCCTGGTAGACCCAGCCAGCAGTGGGGTTCGGGAGGCAGGCACAGTGAGGAGGCTGAGCAAGAGGAGCTCAGGATCAAGGTGAAGGTGCAATAGCCCCCGTGCAGGTGAGCGTGCCAGGTGTCTCCTGCTCCAAGCACCGGGCAGTTTCACAGGTCACTGTTTTAGTTCATTCGAGCTGCTATAACAAATACCACAGACTGGGCGGCTTATAAACAGAAATTAACTGCTCACATCTGAAGGCTGGAAGTCCGAGTTCAGGGTGAGAGCCCTCCTCAGGATGCAGATTCTTGTTGTGTCCTTGGCAGAAGGGGCCCTGGTGCTCTGTGGGATAGGGCTTTTATAGTGCTCTCTGCCCGGAGCACTTTTGTAAGAGCACTAATCTATAACAATAAAAGGGTAATATGCTAATTAGACCAGATGTCCTTCCAGATGTCCTTCCGGACGAAGCCAGGGCTGCGAGGGAAGCCCGGGTCCCGGGTGCCAGAGGGAAGCCAGTGCCGGCAGCCAGGGGAAGGAAGGCCTACTCTTGCATGAATTTCGTGCATCGGGCCTCTAGTCTTTAATAAGAGCACTACTCCCATTCACGAGGTTGCTCCACCTCATGACCCAACCACCTTCTAAAGGCCCCACCCACTAATACCATCACCTTGGGGGTAGGAATTCAACCTATGAATTGGAGGGGAAGGTGGGGGCAAACATTCAGTCCACAGCAGTCATTAATGCCGATACCTGAGGATGAGAGATGGACAAGAGGGGCCTGTCTGTGTCACTGAGCCCGCAGTGCCCAGAGTTGTGGCCCAGCGGAGTGTGACGCACACAACGTGCGTGCACATTTGAGGGGGATGGCAGCTGTGGCAAGGCCTGGGTGCCTTCACGGGGCCCGTGGCCCTCAGCAACCCCAGCAGCAGGCACCCCTCGTGGAACAGGACTAGAGAAAAATGTCAGGTACCAGCTGGCAGCGGAGCGGGTTCAAGTTGAAGACTCTTGAAATAGCAGGAAGGTTGGTTTCCAAGGGCAACTGGAGTTTATAGCAATAAGCACAGAGCAGAGACTAAGAAATGCAAGTGGATTCAAATGATGTGGCAATATTTTATGCAGATGAACTGAATTGAAGGTGCTGGGGATTGACACTCAGGCCCAGTGGCCTGGGGCACAGGTCACTCATTCATTCACTGACAAATATTGATTGACTAACGCCATGCTCTGCTTTAGATGTTGGGGATATAGCAGAGAACAAGACAGATGAGGTCTCCGACCTCATGGAGCTTATATTCTAGGTGCAGTTTATCTGTCTAGATAATACACAAACAAGTCAAATGGATGTAAGACAATTTCAGAGAGTGCCGAGTATTTGAAGAAAATAGGGGAGGAGCACAGAGTGTGATAGCAGTTGACAGTGTAGACGGAATAGTCAGGGAAGGCTCCTCTGAGGATGTGACATTTGAGCTGCAACCTAAATGGAAAGATGGGGTTGGGCATGAGCTGGAGTGCAGAAGGCAGAGGGAACAGCAGGGCAAAGGCCCTGAGGCGGGTGTGAGCTTGGTTTCCCACAGCTTTGAACACATCTGTTTGAAGACAGGAGGAAAGTCAGTGCACTCAGAGGGGAAAGGCTGGAGAAAGGAGGGTAAGGCACGGGGCTGGAGTGGGCCCAGATCTTATTGGAGCTTGCAGGCTCCAGGTGATAAATGCACATGTATTGGGGATCTAGGGGAGCAGCCCCACACTGCCTCAAGAGAGGGACAGGCTCCAGGACCAGCTAGGAAGGGGCCAAGAAAAGCTAGCTTGCCCACAGGGTGAACTCCTATGAAATTAGTTGACAGTCCAGGGTGCTGTGTCCTAATGGACCGGGAAAACTCGAACTTGGTACAGAGGGTGTGGTCACATCAGGTGCTTTGATACAGAGCAGAAGACAGCTGTGGAAGCCCACGAGGGAGATGCCAAGTCAGCTGCAGCAGCGGTGGTGGTGGTGGTGGGGGGGGGGGGCGTTGGAGTGGGGGTAACAGGAAAAGATCTCTGAGGCAGGGTGTGGTCTATAGGAGCTAGACAGTTTCAAGGCCTCTGTGAGTCTCAGGACTTACTGGAGAATTGAAGCCAAAGCCCTGGCAGGCGGAAGGGGAGCTGTAGTGGAGGGAGGGTTTGCTGGGAAAGTGATGGTGGAGATCACGGGAACCAAGATGGATCTCAGGTAGAGCCCTGGGAATAGGGCTGATTAAGGTGCCACCTACTGGAGGGATGATGCTTCTGCTAGTCTCCTGGCAGTCTCCACCTCAAATGGAGGCCAGGAGGGAATTTATAGCAGCATTTATGATGGGGTTCTTACTGTCTTAGTTTTGGTCGAGACATGAATATATAATAGATGTTACATTCCAAAGGAGCCACTGTACAGAGATTTCAAAGTGGTATCAAGGACAACTCTTAAATTCCTTAACCACTGGAGAAGGAAAAGGGGATTTGCAGATAGAACTTTTAAAATGAGCCCATCTCTCCCAGAGTTGGTGGGAGGGGTCCCTGGCTACTCTGTGCTTCAAACCTAGAGAGAGACTCTAAGGAGAATACTTGGAGAGCTAGGTAAGTGTTTCCTGAACAGAGAGACACTGCACTGGGGTCTGACTTCTGCCTGGAAGATCTAACAGGCTGGAAATGGGCTGGCTGCCCGCCCTGGAAGCAGGAATAATGAAGTGGCTGCTGCTTCGTGCAATTAGTAGGGACAAGCTAGAGTTAGTGTGTGTTTCCAGATGTCCAGGAAAAGAGAAAACAAGAAGGGTTTTTTGTTTGTTTGTGTTGTGTTGTTAATCCTCACATGAGGATATTTTTCCCATTGATTTTTAGAGAGAGTGAAGGAAGGGAGTAGTAATTTGTTGTTTTTCAAGGAAACAGCAGGTGTTGGTGAAAACAGCAAAGTATAGTAAATATTTCCCAAAGTAAATATCTGTATTTTTTTCTTATTATAAAAATAACACATACTAACCCAGATTCAAACAGATCACAAATACATATTAGCACAGGATGAATTTCCACTTTCTATTTCCCACTGATCTTGAAGGCCTTTTCCATTCTTAACAATTTACTTTCCAGATCACATTCTGCCTTGTGACCAGCAGGTGGCAGCGCACCACTGTGTTAGTGGGACCCAGAGCTGAAGTTGGATTTGAGAGGCAAGTCCCATCTAGCAGAAGGCTTTACAAAATGGTTTTTACTTTAAAGCAATTTTTCAGTTTTCTAAAATGGTGTCAGGAAAGCCTCCTCGTGATTTTTTTTTACATGTTTAGAACTTGTCAGTTCTGGCCACTGTGCCCTAGATTATTATAACCCCAGAGCTCTGAGCTTTTGCGACCAAGACAAACAAGTTTATAAACAAAGGTAAGTTATTGGCTTGTATAACTGAAAACTCCAGAAGTTTGTTCTGGGGAGAGGGATGTGTACTTCAGGCCTGGTTTGATCTGGTTTCACCCCATCATCAGAGCCTTGAAGTTTTCTACTCTCCATGGCCAGCTTTGTCTGGGGCTGCCTTCCCTCGTGTTCCAGCCTCACATCCGCACACTTCGCCTCTGGAAATGCTGCCCTGGGTGTCAGCAGCCTGGATGGAATGGCTTGCCCATTCTTAAAGCAAACACTGTGACCAGGGGGAGAGAATTACGTTCATTCTCTGCAGCCTGAGCTCCATGCTTCAGGAGAGCAATGGGATTTCTCCTGCAGGACATGGGCTGTGTTTGGGTGTGGGGAATACCTGGGTGATTAAGACCCGTTAACATGGAGGGGTTTGTTGGCCACGTGTGGGGTGTCTTTGTGACAGTGGTGCCCTAGGTCTCTGGGGTGGTTCACCAAGAAGCCAAGGAAAAACATCAGACACCCTCAGGGGGGCTAACAGGACAACCTCCTCCAGGCCTGCCCGCTGCACTCTGTCCTCCCCCAGCCAGCCCCTGAAGGGCTCCTCCAGATGGCACATCTGGTTGCTCACTTCCTCTGCTGAAAATCCTACGGATTCTCCAAGCCCCGTCCTTCCCGTGGCACACGAGGCCCCGCATCCCCAGCCCCAGTCTCTCCAGCCCTGTGTCTGGCACCATAGCCCCTGCTTGTTCATTCTCTTCCCTCTGATGGGATGAACTCTCCATTTCTCTTCCCTGAGTTTACTCCTTTTTCTCCTTCCAGACTTACCTTACGCATCACCAACTCTTCCAAGCTCCTTCCGCAGACACCCCAGGCCATCCTCGTGCCCTTGCCCTTGGCGTCCATAGCACCCCATGAGTACCCACAACACGGGGTGACCACTTCCTGTTGCAATCATCTGTTCACCATGTGCCTCCCTCTACTACACGGTGAGATTCTCACTGGCGTAGGACTGCGGTAGATCTCAATGGGTGTTGGTGGGACTGTTGGAATGTACTCTCCATCCCTCAGCAGCACAGGGGGTCCATTTTCTGCTCTGCATTTGGCCCTGGGAGGCAGACAGTGGCTTTCCCCCTAAAAAACAGAACTTCCTCCATCAATTATTTTTCTCCCCAGGAACCCCAACCACCCCACTAGCCTGAGTGATCTTCTGGGGTCCCTTCCAGTCTTCACGTGTGTGACTGTTCACTGGAGGAGAAGAGAGCTGGTCCCACTGGTCTGAGATGACGTGGGATCTGCGCTTCCCTCTATAGGAAGTCAGATTGGATGGTAAGGGGACAGCCCCAGTTTGGGTTCTAAGTGTATCTGAGTGGAAAGAAATGTTCATTTTTTAGGAGATTTCTAATGTGTTTTCTTCCAGCTTCCTGGCTGGCCTGCCTGGGTGGAAAGGTCCCAGTGTGGTCTGAATGAGGGAAGCGAATGGAGTTGGGCCGTTTAGAATAACATCACCATGACTGATAAGGAGATTACATTTTTGAGTGCTCACTTTGTTAGCTATCATTTTATATATAATACATGTAATAAACCATTCAATGTACGCAGCATCCTATGAGGTAGACACGAGTATCATCCCCCAATTTATAGACAAGGAAACTGGGGTATAGAAAGGTTAAGTATCTTGCCTAAGGCCATGAAGCTGCTCAATGACAGAGATAGGGTTCCAATGCAGACAGTCTGGTCCCATACCCTCAACCACGGCCCTACACTGCCAGTCTTGTCCAGGCTGTGGAAGAAGGAGGAGGGAAAGGGGCCAGTTTGGAAAAGGACATCCAAGCTGGTGGAAATCTGCCTCCATTGCTACCGTGGCTGCTAGCCTCCAAAGACCAAACCTGGCTCAGTTTTATCCACCCAGGCATCTCCAAGCCATCCTAAATACTGGTTATTATAAGTAAACTAGAGGCCTGGTGCACGAATTCATGCACCAGTGGGTCCCTCGGTCTGGCCTGTGGGATCGGGTTGAAACCGGCTCTCCGACATCCCCCGAGGGGTCCCGGATTGTGAGATGGCACAGCCAGGCTGAGGGACCCCACTGGTGCACGATTGGGGCCGGGGAGGGATGCAGGAGGTTGGCCAGCTAGGAAGGGACCACGGGAGGGCTCCAGGGTGTGTACGGCCCATCTGGCTCAGTTCCGATCAGCCGGACCCCAGCCAACCCCAGCAGCAAGCTAACCTACCGGTCAGAGTGTCTGCCCCCTGGTGGTCAGTGCACATCATAGCAAGTGGTTGAGCAGCCTTAGCATATCATTAGCATATTATACTTTGATTGGTTGAACAGACAACTGGATGACCTGACACTTAGCATATTAGGCTTTTATTATATAGGATGCCTGCTAGTAATCTAACCCTCAGAACACATTATAAATCTTATTTCATTAGAGACTGACAATGGCTCTGTGAGGGAGGTACATTAATTCCATCTTACAGGAAGAGAGGGTGGGGCTCAGCAAGGCTAAGTGACCACTCACAGGCCCCAAACAAGTAGACAGAGAGTTGGGACCTGCTCCTGGGTCCCGGGTCTGTGGACTTAGGGCCAACATCATAGAAGCTCTTCCCTTGTGACTGAGGGTCTCTTCCTTTTGGGTGAGTCTCCCGAGTAAACATCTCTAGGGTAACTTGTTCTTATTCTCCACTTCCTGTCTCCCCAAGATGACACCCAGATCTGTTGCTCCCCAGTTCACAGGCCCTGCTCAGAGGGCCAGACAGGTCTGAGGGTGGAGACACCTGCCTTCCTGTCTAGGGCAACTTTTCACCTCTATCCACCCCAAACCATGTCCACTCCCTTTCCTCCAAACACCCCCATTTCCCCATTTTCCTTTTGCCTAGAAATGTTTGAGGTTTGATAGTTTCTGCCTGTGCTTTCAGGGTTGTCATTCCCATTTCCTTCCGTCCTTCTTGAGTCTGTGGACTTTCAGGGACATTAGAGCCTAAAGTGCCACCCAAGGCCAGGCCCAGACTTTACTGACCATCCTCTCCAGGGTCATTCAAGGAGCCCTAGAGATGGCTTTGGAGAGAAGTGTGAAGGTGGTCTTGTCATCAAGCAGACATGAAGTCCTACTATTCTGTCATTCAAACAGCTAAGGAAGGCCCATTTCTGGGGAAAAAAAAAGTCCCCATCTCTCTTCACCAGAATTCCTGAGATCCCCCAGCAAGTCACCCCTCCAAGCAAATCCAATCACCCTCACGTACTCACGTGGAGGAGAGACCTGGGCTATTGCAGGCGTCCCGTGGAGTTGGGACATTATTCTGACTGATAAGGAGCTCTCACATTGTTTGAGCGCTCACTTTGTTAGCTTAGATTTCTTGACTGCAAGTTGTCATTTTACTAGTAAGTATACTACATGTACAAATCATTCAATATTCATGGCATCTTATGAGGGAGGCACCATTATCATTCCCATTTTATAGACAAGGAAACTGGGACATAGAAAGCTTAGGTCATGAAAGTGGTGTGAAGAAGAGAAGTTAGGAGCTAAGACCAATCAATCCCTGCTCTCTCCCCAGGCTCCCCCCGCAGGTGGCACATTCATCCATTCATCGCTAACCACCTGCCACGTTCAGGGCTCAGGGCGTTCTAGGGAAATAAGGCCTCAGCTACCGTGGCTGCTAGCCTCCGAAGACCAAACCTGGCTCAGTTTTATCCACCCAGGCATCTCCAAGCCATCCTAAATACTGGTTATTATAAATAAACTAGAGGCCTGGTGCACGAATTCATGCACCAGTGGGGTCCCTCCGTCTGGCCTGTGGGATTGGGCTGAAACCGGCTGAAACCTAGTTGGCTTTCATAAGTGCAATGCCCCATAGTGAAGACGGAAGTGTCAGTTACATACAATGAAACAAGTGCTGAGAGAGGGGTAGACAGGAAGTGTGTGGGAACAGAATGGGAAATTCAATGAGATAGATACAGGTAGGAGGAGTTGTTTGTGCCAGAGTTCAGGGTCATAAGAAAGGACATCTTCCCTGCTGTACTGCACGGGAACCCACAGCCTTGCTGGACCCCTTTGGGCAGAGAAGGTGGCACATTGTCCCAAACAGCTGAGTCACTCCTCAGATTCCCAGCCATGGGCTGAATACCCGGCTGGCCCTCTCTGTAGAGATTCATGGGTGGGTGATGAAAAGAATGGGTGAATTACCAATGATGTTTCACGACAGTGTGAGTCCTGCTTTCTCTTAAAAAATGCAGGCTGTGGTTTTCTGATATTTTCCACATGTCACAAAATTTACGAGTCTGATCTCACAGAGCAGCCAGAAAGGCAATTGGTGATATATGTGGGCTGTCTGACTCCTCTGAGAAAGGATTCAATTGTGTCTCTTAAAGTGATTTAATCCTAAATCTTAGGCTGGGACGAATAGAGAATGCAAATCTATCTTCTTGGTTTAAGGATTTTGTATATTTGATATTTCAAAACAATCACACAGAGAAAAACCATATTTTAACAAATGTATCTTGTTGGAAAGTGTAGATGTTTTGACAAATCGCAAAGCCGACCAAGTCACACACTTCATTGTCAACTCTTGCTTCCAGCTGGCAAGCATTTAAAATAATATTCCAAGAAGGTTTAACATTCCTGATTACATTGTTTGATTATTGCACTTTCTAGATAATAGTTTTTCAAAACTGTATCTTGCAGCTAAAAATTAAATAGCGACTTCTGGGTATGCATGACATTCTTTAATAAAATGTGGCCCAATATAATATTCTCAGAGGCTGAGCAGTAATATAGAAGAGATTTACTGTAGTCCAAATGAGTGAGATCAGTGATCCTATAGGATTCTTATTATTTTCTCAAGCTAAACTCCAGAGAATGCTGGGAATGGAGCCACGGGCTCCATTCACATCTGCCAGGATCCTAGATGGGCCTTCCTTTCCCATACGGATATCTGAAGAATTCGTGGGGTCTGTCAGCTGTGGGCTGGGAAAATGCCTCCTAAGGGAAAGCTGTGGACAAAGTTGTTTATTTGTGTCCACCATAAAGATGTACCTCTGATTAGGGCAGTAAAACTATTCAGTTTGATACTATAATAGTAGATACATGCCATTAAGTATTGTCAAAACCAGGCGTCCTCAAACTACGGCCCGCGGGCCACATGCAGGTGTTTTTGCCGTTTTGTTTTTTTACTTCAAAATAAGATATGTGCAGTGTGCATAGGAATTTGTTCATAGTTTTTTTTTAAACTATAGTCCGGTCCTCCAACGGTCTGAGGGACAGTGCAACTGGCCCCCTGTTTAAAAAGTTTGAGGACCCCTGGTCAAAACCTATAGAATGTAAGAGTAATGTTTGTTATGGACTCTGGGTGATAATGATATGTCAGTTTAGGTTAGATTGTAACAAATGCATCACTCTGGTGGGGGATGTTGATAACGGGGGAGTTATGCATGTGTGCGGGCGGGGGATATCTGGGAACTGTCCATACTTTCTGCCTAATTTTGCTGTGAACCTACAACTGGACTTAAAAAAAAATTGGAACAGACCGTGGAACCTCAGAGGGAAGGCAGGGGAGGGTGGCTGGGAAGGAGGGAAGAGATCAACCAAAGAACGTGTATGCATATCTGCATAACCCATGGACACAGACAATAGTGTGGGGTGGAGGTGGGTGCCTGGGGTGGAGGTGGGTGCAGGCTAGAAGGGGTCAATGGGGAAAGAAAGGAGATATATGTAATACTTTCAACAATAAAGATTTTTTTTTTTTTTTAAAAAGTGCCTCTGGGCAGCTCAATGCACCACCTGAGCTTCCCTGTCCGTGTGGCCACATGGCTCTGCCAGCCGCCGTCCTCAGACTGCTCCTGCCTGCTCTACAGTGCTTTCCGCCAGCTCCCAGCTCTTGACTTTGTTTCCTGCTTGTCCCTCAGGATCTGGACGGTCCATCAATGTTTGTAGAGAACCTGACATGTGCCAGGCACTGGCTTACACCTGGGTTCAAGCTTGGCTCAGACCCAGCCTCAAAGCAGAGTCTCCCTTGAATAGACCCCAGGTCATTTGGGGTGCAATATTACAGCCGATGGGCTCATCCATCTGAAATACTTATTCCATAAAATAATCACTAAAAATGTGCTAGAAAGTAGGGGGCTGGCTGGAGTCCCAGAGAAAAAAAATGTCCTGGGTGGAAGGTGCCTCCTGTGTTCATACATCAGATCAAAGAGGACGGACACGCCTGAGGACAGAACCCGTGATGGTTGGTAGCATCTCACTCACTGGGCTCGTCTGCTACCCACAGACAACTATGAACTCTTAGGAGCTTATCACAAAGCAAGCTGTTCTTCACTCACATAAAGTCCAATGTGAGTGTCACTGGTTGGGTGACTCTAAGTCCCGAGTTCAGGGGTCCTGCTCCTGATATGGTGTGTGGCTCTGATGTATCCAAGTCTTTGCTCCAGGCATGGAGAAGGCAAAGCAAGGGGCCATTGAAGATGGTGCTGGGCCTTTCAGGGTCCAGGCCCTGACATGGCATACACACCTGTGGGTCTGGGTGAGCACCAGCAGCTCTGCCGTACACACTAGGGGAACCACTTCCACTGAGGACAAACAGATTTTTATTGATTTCAGAGAGGAAGGGAGAGGGAGAGAGCGATAGAAACAACAATAATGAGAAAGGATCATCAATTGGCTGCCTCCTGCACACCCTCTACTGCAACCCGGGCATGTATCCTGACCCGGAATCACACTGTGACCTCCTGGTTCATATGTCGATGCTCAACAACTGAGTCACACCGGCCGGGCCATTGGGGACAATTTTAAAACTAAAAGGTCATCTTCAATTATTTCTAGACCTTTTAAATCCCATCTACCAGGCTATTTTTCTTACCTATCTGTAGTCATTAAACTAGAGACCTATTGATACAGAAGTCCTGAATTTCCTGTCTCCTGCCCAGAGCCACAGGAAAGCATTATGTATTAGGACAGGAGACAAAAGGGGGACAGCCTCTTTGTTTGTCAAGAAATAGATCTAATGATTCAAGAAGTTCAACAACATATGTTGCAAGAATTCTATAAAGGCAAGTGTTAGAAAGACAAGTCCACCCCATCTTTCTTGGGAACACATAAATTTGCCCAGAATATGCCCAGAACATCCTGAACTGTAGGTAAATCTCAACTTTAAAACATCATTCTCTTTCTAACTGGAAATATATGGTTGGACCTAAAGCACTTGATAGTTTCTGATCATCACTGGCAACTACTGTCACTGAAAATTCGGTTGTAGTAAGTTGACCTAGACAATGTTTTAATAATGCACTCTATGAAGCTAAGAGAAAATGCAAAATTCCCTTTGTTACTTTAGGTCAGTGGTCAGCAAACTCATTAGTCAACAGAGCCAAATACCAACAGTACAACTATTGAAATTTCTTTTGAGAGCCAAATTTTTTAAACTTAAACTTCTTCTAACGCCACTTCTTCAAAACAGACTCGCTCAGGCCGTGGTATTTTGTGGAAGAGCCACACTCAAGGGGCCAAAGAGTCGCATGTGGCTCGCGAGCCGCAGTTTGCCGACCACGGCTTTAGGTAATCACATCTTCATTCAAAAGAATTTTCTCATTAGAGGATCTCAAAATAGTCTCAAAACACAGACTACAGAAGGGGAAGTGTGAGTGTAGGTGTCTTCACACACGTGCTAGAAATCCCAACCCCGTTCATGCTGATAGTTGGAAATATGCTATGATGATAGTGCCTTTATTTGTGTACTTGGGACTTCAATGTGGTATTGTCCTCTGACCCCACTTCTCTAAGAACCAGGAAATAAGATTGCCCTTTGAGAGCCAAACAGTAAGGTCAACATCAGAGAGAAGCAAAGTCACTCGAAGGAGAGCCCCAACTAGCAGTGTAAAGGCCCGCTAGCAATGCAGGGAAGGTGGGTCATATGTAAAGGAAGAATGTGTCCCTAGAAGAGCAGCTAGTCAGCCCTGGAAGCCCGGAAAAGAAGAGAATCGGTTACATGTGCTGATGGCACAAGCAAAGGACCTTGAAGGCAAAGGGTTTGGGGCTGGATCCCAAAGTGATGAAATGGTGCATTTGACTTCAATGCCCTTCTATTTTCTTTCTATCTTCCTTCCTTCCTTCCTTCCTTCCTTCCTTCCTTCCTTCCTTCCTTCCTTCCTTCCTTCCTTCCTTTCTTTCTTCCTTCCTCCCTTTCTTTCTTTCTTTCTTTCTTTCTTTCTTTCTTTCTTTCTTTCTTTCTTTCTTTCTTTCTTCCTTTTTACTTATTTAAACTATTTTAGGGCCCCTCTTCCTCTACTTCCTCCCATTAGCTAATACTATATTATCTTGTATCTTCCAAGAAAAACTCCACAACGTTTTCAGAGGCAATAGGAAGCCATGGAAAGGAATCTTGCCCTATAGAGGGCATAGTTCTGGAACATAATCACTGATTCTTAAGTTAATTATAAATGTTCATCATATATGCTCAAACATAAGATGAGGATTTTTCCCTAAAGAAGTTATGCCTTGGTCTCGTGAGGCTGCTCTCTCGATTTCTTTATTGTGAATAGTCAAGTGCTGCTTGGGGAAGATCCATCCAGGTTAAAGGGGATCTAACTCAACAATCAGAGTCACTGGACTCCACTGGCAAATGGGTCTGTAATGTGAAAATAGACTCAGAGGGCGGAGGCCAGTTGAATCCTAAACTTTGAGCTTCATTTGCCAGATGGAATCATCAGTCTATGTTAGTTTGATTTCATTGACCATTCAAGTCATCTAACACTTCTTGTTCTAATTCCATAACCCTCTCTCTGCTCTGCAAGCAATTTTCTGATCACAACTCATGAGTCCGCCTGCAAGAAAATGCTGTGCTCATCATGTAGACTTTTGAGCATTTTGGTCCCTATGATAGTTACTTGTCATTGTCAATGAATACCCTGGCATATTGCTTTTACCCTTCAGTCTCACAACTTGGCTAATGAGTCTCTACTTCCAAAAATGGTTCTGCTCATAGTGGGCTATTAATATGCAGAGTCTGCAGGGCTACAGGCCAGCCCAGCCCATGGACCGTCCATAGAGGTAGTGATAGCCAGACATCAAGGCTTTCCAGCAGATGGACTGTGGATCTTGCTCATCAAGAACACTTTTTGACTTGTTGGGTGGGTGAAAGAGAGCTCTTTTTTTTTCTTTCTTTCTATTGTCATATGATGGCTATTTTCCATTTCAAATGGCAAGCTTTCAATCTTCATCTCTGCACAGTTCTAGGTTGCTTCTCTTTTGTGTGCCAAGAATAATTTTGGAGGCAACAAGCTTATTAGTTCTTATTAGCAATTCCTAAACAAGAAATCACAGTACCCTCCACATGAAGTGTGCATAACAGCTGAGCTGATGTAAGCTGTGTCCTCAAATCTGAAAACAAGGACTGGGCCAGTAAGGCTGGCAATGAATATTTCCTCCTTTTTTTTTTTGGATGTAAAGCTTCCTCCTCAAGCTCCTCAGGGCATTTGTGTCTTGGCAGGCTCTCATGTACACATACATACATGCATACTAGTACATGTATGTGCTACTGAAATAGAGCTTTGTCGTTTTCTTTGTTGACAACTCTATTCTAGACACATTAAGTTAGCTTTCTCTAACCAAGGGAGGCTAGGTGAGAATATGAATTTTCAATAAAAACTGAAAACACCAGGAGACACTGCCTACACAAGAGCTTGGGAAATGAGAAAGCCTCCCTGGCAGTTCTCAGGGCAAGAAGGTCTGGCCATCTGTAACAGCAGATTGAGTGGGCAACCCTGAAGGACTGCTTCCGACTCTGCAACGTGCTCCTGTGGCGATCGTGAGCCTGTTCTTCTCTTTCATAACTTGTTGCCGTGGTTGCAATTAAGTAATTGTGCAATTACTGGGTTCATGTCTACAAGTTCTTAGAAGGCAGGGACTGTGTCTGGCTTTTTTCCCCTCCGAAAACTCAGCCCCTACTATAGTGTCTTGACATGGAAGATATTTAGTAAATATTAGATGAATGGATAATATACCACCCAAGGGACTATGTCCTTCACCTTTGAACCACTAATGCCTAGCAGAGTGCCTGGCATAGCAGGAAGTTAGGTATCAGCTGAGGAAGGAAGGAAAGAAGGAAGGAAAGGAAGGAAGGATGGAAGGAAGGAAGGAAGGAAGGAAGGAAGGAAGGAGGAGTCATCACCATCCTATGAACTTAGTGTGATTGAACTTGAGGTTTTCTGATTGATATCATCAAAGGGAGAATCTCCTTCTGTTGGCAAATATATGAAAAAATAAACAGAATGCCATCTAATTTAATTTGAGCTACAAAGGAAGTGACTAACGAGACATTTCTGTATTGGGGTGGGAGGAGGATGCTCCAAGTGCTACCTGGATGTGGTTTTAGTTACTTTAGTGACTGTTACAGTCTCGGGAGAATAATCTCCTCTTAATAAGGACAGTTACTTAGATTTATTACTCCTTTGTGGTCTTGTTAAAGATCTAAGAAGGATCTTATTTAAATGAAAAGAACAATAGGAGCTTTTTAACAGAGAGCAAGGTTTAATTAAAACTTGAGCATCAGATTGGTGCCTCTGTGGTTGGATAGAAAAACTGGGTTAAAAAAAGAAAAAGGAGTAAATAAACAATGGTACCTATTCTACCTACTCTTGGGGGGAAAAGACCATTTTGAATGAAAAGCCTCAAAAGGCTGTGTGTATTCAGGTTACACAAAACATCCCTTTTCTGAGGGTGGCCTTTTGGAATCAGTCCCTCTTCTTCGTTTAATGAAATACGATAATGAGCTCAATTACCTGCCGGGGTGCCCAATCCAAGTGCCAGGCTGGGATGACCGATGGAATCACTGCGATAATACGCAGTGGTATTTACACAGTACTTTATAATGTTCCCAGCGAGGAACCGGGCCCAGAGCGCTCCCAAAGAAATGCATTGTCCCAGCGGGCCCATCCCACAAGCAGGAGTTCAGGGTTCTTCCTGCTTGAGAAATAGTAGCAAGAGCTGTTTGGAAACTCCAAAAGCTCTGGCCCTGGGGAAATGTCATTAAAAAGAACTCATATTCTATGAACCCCCCAAACAAAAATATAGAATGGAACAAAACAAGTGTGATAGCCCATCAGATGAGGGGCCCTGCGGCAGACAGACGGCTTGTAGGCCGTCTGACACAGCTGATGTTTCCGTGTTGGCTGTGCATATAAATGCAGCTGTCTGCTGGTAGCAGCATTATTCTGCTCTAAATAAATAACCAACAGCAGTCATTTAGATGCATTTTGGGTGACGAAGGCACATGGGATCTCATGTCATCTAAGGCAGAGTATTTCCACATTAAATTATATTATTGAAAACAACGAAGGAGTAAGCGCAGGGTGCGGTGGGGGAGGGGTTATTTCTCGGCTTATGGGGTATGTTCTGATTTTATGTCACCCTGGTGGTCAACAAATGTCATACCAAGAACAGATGAGCACTAAATGAATCTCTTCTTGTGATGATTATAACAAGACTGTAAAATGGAAAACAGTAAATATAACTCATCCTTATTAAGACTCTCCGGTATTTGTTTCCAGCCTGAGCTCCTAACAAGAGAGTAAACAATACTTGGTCTCTTGTGATTGCTAATTAAAATGCAATAAATTATGGAATCAATTTAAATTCTGGATCAGCTCTACAGTGGGTTCAACAACCTCCTAAATTTTATTTTCCTCTTGGGGTCTCTTTTCCAGAACCTTCAGGTGGGGGTGTCTCTGTGTACATGGCCTCTCTTTTGTTTGATTTTTAATTGCTCTGGTGGCTTCTTTTGGGAAATACGGTTAATAGCAGGGACATTCTAGGATCTTGGTGGATGTTTTCTCTGCCTCTGAGTTACCACCCTGCTTTTGGCTTGTTGTTTGGACCAGGATAAGATTTGGGGTTGCTGCCCAAAGACATTCAGTGGGAGTGGCCATGGCAAGGCACCTGGCACAGCCCGATAGCTCGGGTTCACCACAGTCTTGTCTGGGCCCAGCAAGAACAATGGGGTCTAGGTGGAAAGTATCCTTTATGTCCCGAATGCATAAAGACAAAGTGTTTGTCAGTGAGGCCCAGCAGGAGAGAGACTCTTGCCTCTTGAGAGAGGAATATATAGAGATAGGTATAGAGATGTAGATAGAGTTAGAGGTATAGTACAGTTATATAGATGTATCCTAACTGAGAAGTATTTCCACATTTAATTATATTATTGAAAATAATGAAGGAGTGGGAGGAACCAAGATGGCGGCAAAGTTAAACAACTAAACTGCCGCCTCGCACAACAATTTCAAAACTACAACTAAAAGACAAAACGTCTACCACCCAGAACCACGGGAAAGCTGGTTGAGTGGAAGATTTACAACTAAGAAGGAAAGAGAAGGGAGCACAAACACTGAAAAGCTGAGGTACAGAGGCGCACGAATCGGTCTGGTGGTGGGCAACTGGGCGCGTGGCTTTTTTTCAACCCGAAGGGAGACAAGCTCCCGATCACTCTGAAATCCAGTTTCTGGGGACACGTGGGGGACCCAGATGCCTATGGGGAGAAGCTGGACTCTTGGCCATCGGGTCGAAAAGTGAGAGTGACATTTTTGCAGAGGTGCACCCAGCAATCATTGTTTACTGCGCTGGAGCGCGGGACGCAGGGACTTGGAAATGCGGAAAGGCAGAGACGGCTGACGGCAGCCATCGCTGTTTGCCATGCCCTAGCCTAGTGACGCCCTGAGACCCCCGCCCCGCTCTGAGACCCTGTCCCACCCTAAGACACCGCTCCGCACATTCTACAAACCCGCCCAGGCTCCACACAGCGGCTTTTACATATAAATGGCCTGTTCTGTGGAAGCTTAACCAAATAAACTGCAGCTCCAGTCAGACTGCTCCAAAACCGCCAAAGCCCAATCAAAAAGGAGAAAACTGTAGTTCTTGCGGTAGCTTCTGCTGGGTGGCCTCAGACAGTAGCTGACCTGCACCCCATTGGAGATCCAGACACTAGTGTATCTAGTGGTCGGTGTGAGACGACACTAGATTTCAACCACTCTCATAAGGGACACATTCAAGAGGCAGACTCAGTGAGCACCAAAGCCCTACTGGAACAAGTCCTGCCCCATAAACGTGTCTCCAGCACAGCAATTCTTCCATTATAGACACAGCAGGTCCTCACAGTCAATTGGCCTGGAGGTGAATTCCTCCCAGTGATACCAACAACAATCAAGACTTAACTAAAACAAGGCTGTACACACAGTCCACAAAGGGGTGCACCAAGAGTGTCCACCTCAGGTAACTGGGAGGCTGACCTGTTGAACCAATAGGACACCTAGTACACAAAGCTACCCTACCAACTCAGGGAAGCAGCGAAAATGAGGAGACAAGGAAACAGATCACAAACGAAAGAAATGGAGGAGAACAAACAAATGGACATAGAGTTCAAAACCACGGTTATAAGGTTTTTCAAGAATTTCATGGAAAAGGCCGATAAATTTAATGAGACCCTCGAGGATATGAAAAAGGACCAACTAGAAATTAAACATACACTGACTGAAATAAAAAATATTATACAGAGACTCAACAGCAGACTAGAGGAACACAAGAATCAAGTCACAGATTTGGAATACAAAGAGGCAAAGGACACTCCTCCAGAGAAGCAAGAAGAGAAGAGAATTCAGAAAGTAGAAGATACTGTAAGAAGCCTCTGGGACAACTTCAAGCGTACCAACATCAGAATTATGGGGGTGCCAGAAGAAGAGAGAATGCAAGACACTGAAAACCTATTTGAAGAAATAATGACTGAAAACTTCCCCCACCTAGTGAAAGAAATAGACTTACAAGTCCAGGAAGTGCACAGAACCCCAAACAAAAGGAATCCAAAGAGGACCACACCAAGACACATCATAATTAAAATGCTAAGGGCAAAAGACAGAGAGAGAATATTAATAGCAGCAAGAGAAAAACAATTAGTTACCTACAAGGGAGCACCCATACGATTATCAGCTGATTTCTCAACAGAAACTATGAAGGCCAGACGGGAGTGGCAAGAAATATTCAAAGTGATGAATAGCAAGAACCTACAACCAAGACTACTCTACCCAGCAAAGTTATCATTCAGAATTTAAGGGCAGATAAAGAGCTTCACAGATAAGAAAAAGCTAAAGGAGTTCATCACCACCAAACCAGTATTATATGAAATTCTGAAAGGTATTCTTTAAAAAGAGGAAAAAGAAGAAAAAAGTAAAGATAAAAATTATGAACAACAAATACATATCTATCAACAAGTGAATCTAAAGTCAAGTAAATTAAAAATCTGAGGAACAGAATAAACTGATGAACATAATAGAATCAGGGGCATAGAATGGGAGTGGATTGATAATTCTCAGGGGGAAAGGGGTGTCTGTGTGGGGGTATGGGAAGAGAATGGACAAAAATCATACACCTATGGATGAGGACGGGGGGGGAGAGGTAATAGCAGAGGGGGGTGGGAACTGGGTGGAAGGGAGATATGGGGGGAAAAAAGGAGAAACAATTGTAATAATCTGAACAATAAAGATTTATTAAATTAAAAAAAAGAAAATAATGAAGGAGTGAGGATATATAAAGTTATATATATACCTATACCTATATCTGTATATTCTTCTCTATATCTATCTATAGTTATATAGATAGTTACATATAATACTAGAGTCCCGGTGCACAAAATTTGTGCACTGGATAGGGGGGAGGGGGTTCCTCACCCGGCCTGTGCCCTCTCACAGTCTGGGACCCCTCGGGGGATGTCTGGGACCCCTCGCTCCTTACTGCCTGCCTGTAGTGGAGGTAGGAGAGGCTCCTGCCACCACTGCTGCGCTTGACAACTGTGAGCCCGGCTTCTGGCTGAGCAGCGCTCCCCCTGTGGGAGTGCACGGACCACCAGGGGACAGCTCCTGCATTGAGCATCTGCCCTCTGGTTGTTCCACAGGTCGTTTCACCATTTGAATGATTTGCATATTAGGGTTTTATTATATAGGATGTAGTTATAACATAATATATAATTTGATATATTATGTTACTATATAGTATATTGTAATTAATAATTATTACCAATATTTACTAATGTTAACATACATTATCCTACCTAATAAAAGAGTAATATGCAAATTGACCATACCTTCACTACACCCACAAGCCATGCCCACCACCCACGCCCACCAGCCAATCAGAGCGAGTATGCAAATAAACCCAACCAAGATGGCTACAGCCACAGAGAACAGGAGGGAGGCTTGGGTTTCCCTGGCAACGAGGAAGCCAAGCTTTCTGCAGGCCCTTGGGCCTAAGCCTCCACTCAAGGCTACAAAGTTTCAATTATAGAAGGTAAACAAATCCAAACAAAAATGGCGCCAGCCACAGAGCTGGAGAGAGCAGACTAGGGTTGCCCCCGGCAACTGAGGAAGCCAAGCTTTCCACCTGCCCTGGCCGGCCTAGGCCTCCACTCCAGGCTACAAAGTTTCAATTATAGAAGGTGAATTAACCCCAACAGAAATGGCTGCCCCCACACCACGGAACGAGCAGAAGGCTTGGCTCCGCTCCAGGCTACAAAGTTTCAATTGTAGAAGGTAAATAAATTCCAGATACCAGGGCCTTCGCTTGGGTTGCCAGGGGGCATGGCTGGCCTGCAAACCACCACAGGCCCCTTGCTCAGGCCACCCCACGCCCCAAGGGAACCCCCATCCTGATCCAGGACACCCTTCAGGGCAAATCAGCTGGCCCCCACCCCTGTACCAGGCCTCTATCCTATCTAATAAAAGAGTAATATGCAGATTGACCATCACTCCAACACACAATATGGCTGCCCCCATGTGGTCAAAGATCCTGCCCCCATGTGGACACAAGATGGCCACCACAAGATGGCCAGCAGGGGAGGGCAGTTGGGAGGTACCAGGCCTGCAAGGGAGGGCAGTTGAGAGGGACCAAGCCTGCAAGGGAGGGCAGTTGGAGGTGATCAACCCTGCAGGGGAGGGCAGTTAGGGGTGACCAGGCCGGCAGAGGAGGGAAGTTGGGGGCAATCAGGCTGGCAGGGGAGCAGTTAGGCATCAATCAGGCTGGCAACAGAGTGGTTAGGGGGTGATCAGGCTGGCAGGCAGAAGCGGTTAGGGGCAATCAGGAAGGCAGGCAAGCGAGCAGTTGGGAGCCAGCAGTCCTGGATTGTGAGAGGGATGTCCAACTGCAGTTGGACATCTCTCAAGGGGTCCCAGATTGGAGAGGGTGCAGGCTGGGCTGAGGGACACCCCCCCCCTCCGTGCACGAATTTCGTGCACCGGGCCTCTAGTATAATATATAACTATATCTATTTATACCTATATTTATATCTATATATGTAGTTTGGTTTTGAGGGTATTTTAAATCTAGGAGAGTCTGCAAGAAAGAAAATATTCTAAGAAAGACCCTCTGGGAAAAGCTCGTTGGTTGGACCAGTGTGGCAGTGGCTCTTTCAAACTGCCAGAGAGAAGACAGGAACAACTAACCCAGACACTGGGCAGGGTTGCCCTTGGAAGGCTTTGCTGCCTGCTGCTGATTTGCATCGGTGAGGGGCAGGTGAAGTGTGAAGAGGAGTATGTGTGTGTCCCAGCCAGAGTACAGCTTAACTAGCATTGTCCTCTGAGGAGAGCCTGAAATGCAGTTCCGGGTAATAGGACAATTTATATCAGAGCAGATGCACAACCCGTCTGCTCGTTCTTTGTGTAGGATATGCCCAGTTCTTTTCTGCCTCCTTCAGAAAAACATCAGCAGTGCCCTAATCGGTTTGGCTCAGTGGATAGTGTTGGCCTGCGGACTCAAGGGTCCCAGGTTCAATTCCGGTCAAGAGCATGTACCTTGGTTGTGGGCACACCCCCAGTAGGGAGTGTACAGGATTGATGTTTCTCTCTCATCGATGTTTCTACCTCTTTATCCCTCTCCCTTCCTCTCTGTAAAAAAATCAATAAAATGTATTTTAAAAAAGAAGAAAAAAAGAAAGAAAAACATCAGCAGTTTCATCTCTTGCTACCTGAGAAACAGGCTTGGCATAGCAACCAACAAGCCACCTTCCCAGCTGTTACTCAGCTGTAACTCAACTGTAACTCAGGAGAATTAACTTCTATCCCATTCAGTACTTAATAATTTCTTGTTGGTTGGTTGAGAGGCAAAAGACATTTTCACCTTATAGATGTGCCATATGATCTCTTTAAAAGTCACCGGGATGTAGGGACATACATATGGACTTTAGAGTAAGATAGAGTTGGGTTTAAACCTCTATTTTGTCTCTTATTAATTGCATATCCTTCAGCAAGTTGTTTCACTTATATATAAAACTAGAGGCCCGGTGCATGAAAATTCATGCACTGGAGGGGGGGGGGTCTCTCAGCCTGGCCTGCCTCCTCTCACAGTCTGGGATCCCTCAGGGGCAGGAGGCGACCCGGTGATCAGGGGAAGGTGACACCCCATTACACCTCTGCTGCTGCCACTGCTGGCAGTGCAAGCCTCGGCCGGCCCTGGTTACCTGAGCCTCGGGCGGCCCTGGGCAGCAGGGCAGCCGCCATCCGAGGCTTACCTGTGCCTTGGGCTGGCCCTGGGTTGCTGGGGGGCTGAGGGGGCTGGAGGATTCTGGAGGCAGGCTCACAGAGTGGCCGGGCTCGCCTGGGGGTGGGCCTGGCCATGCCATGTGCCTGCTGCCCCAGCAGGGCTGAGTGGACTGGGCACCACCATCTTGTGGCTGTGGGCACCGCCATCTTTGAGGGCATGACAGTCAATTAGCATATTCCCTCCTTATTGGCTGTGGGCACTGCCATCTTTCTGAAGGCATGACAGTCAATTAGCATATTCCATCTTTATTAGATAGGATGGGCTTAATAGTGGCCACCTAATGAGGGCTATTATAGAGATTAAACAAGCTCTTGTATATAAAATGCCTGCAACATTTAGTAGACAATAAATGTTGGTTAAAACAATTTAAACTTTGTTTATCTCTATTTTGTTAACTTTTGTTATATCCATTTTCTTTTTATATATTTAAAAACCTGTAAGTTTAACCTGCTCTCATGCCTATTCCTCAGGTTATTTTCTTTATTTTTTAAATTTTTTTATTGTTTAAAGTATTACATGTAGTAGTACATATATCTCCTTTTTTCTCGCATTGACCTTCCCCCAGCCTCCCCTACCCCCTGTCGTGTGCCCTCATCCCACCCCCCACCCCCAGTGTCTTGTGTCCATGTGCTTATATGCCTGCATACAAGTCCTTTGGTTGATCTCTTTCACCCCCTCCCCAATACTCCCCTGACTTCCCGCTATAATTTAACAGTCTGTTCGGTGCTTTACTGTCTCTGTATCTATCTTTGGGTTCATCAGGTTATAATGTTCTTTATTTTCCATAAATGAGTGAGATCATGTGGTATTTTTCTTTCATTGCCTGGTTTATTTCACTTAACAAAATGCTCTCCAGGTCCATCCATGCTGCTGCAAATGGTAAGAATTAGGTTATTTTCTTAAAGGAACAGCATAATGATTTAAACAGCAAATGATGATTTTTCTTTTCTGGAACACACACACACACACACACACACACACACACACACACACACACCATGTGCATATACACGCAGAGGCAGATAGGTGACTTTTCTTCAACGTGCCTCAAGTGTTGGATTGTCATAGTAATTAAGAAGGGGACCTGGTTCACTTAAGAAAGCACTGATGCAGTTAATGCGCGGTGCATCATGGGAGATGTAGTCCTCCCTGATCTTTAAAAAACATGCTCTGAACTGAAGAGCCCAGAAGAAGCGGGGTGTAGGCCCAATTGCCTGCTGGTGAGGACGACCAAATTCTGTGCGCTTATGTTGGAAGAAAATTTAAAAACCAGAACCCAGCAATCGCTTGCTTTCATCCAACTCGATGGCAGCTGCTAATGAACATTTACTGGCGATTAGTTTCATTCTGCCCTGGAACCTCCGGCAGGAAAACTGTTGGGAGAGCTGCAACCAATAACTAGAAAAGACCGAATATCTAGAGAGAATAACCGGACCACGACAGGGGTTTCTTCTCTCTGTCCCAATCGCCCTGTATTTTATCTCACAGCGCCCTGTGCAATGAGCCTTTCTGTTCGTGCTCTCTCGCGGATGGGGAGTAAATCAAACACCCTTTCCCATTTCTCTCTTCTGTTCGGAGTTTTGTTTGCATTTGGTATTGCTCCAAGACAGGCGGGGTTCTGGAGCGCCGGTGCCAAGCCGGTCAGGAAGAGGAGCCCAGACAAACCCCGGGCTGGAGAAAGGCTGGGGAGAAGGTCCCCAGAAAAATTGTGTTGGAAAATTAAAGGCCTAGGAGCGGACAAGAGAACCCTTTCATCACAGAAGGCTACCAGTCTTACAGTTAAAGGAGGGATTCTTTTAAAACAGCCTACAAAGAAGAAAGACAGAACAAATTCAGAAAGAATTTAAGTGGTTTTTAATTTTTTTTGAATTTATTACTTTATTTTACTTTGTTTTATTAAATTTATTGGGGTGACACTGCTTAATAAGATTATATGTTTCAAGTGTCAATTCTATACAACATCGTCTGCATATTGCATTGTATATTCACCACCCAAAGTCAAGTCTTCTTCCATCACGAGGTATTTGACCCCCTTTACCCTCTTCAACCTCCCCCCACCACCTTTCCCCTCTGTGACCACCAAACTAAAACACTGCCTTTTAAAAGTCCGGCTTCAGGTGTGACTGGTTAAGGGGCCCATACAAGGGAAAGGAAATAGAAATAAAGACGTTGGGGAAATGTGATGGTTTGGGGAGATGAGCTCCGTCCAGGCACACATTGGGTAGACCCGTAAATCCTGAACGCGTCTCTACTCTCAGGGATTTGAAGAAGGCGGAGCGCAGTGGCTGCGTGAAGAAGGACCCGCCCCACGCGCTGCTGTTTCCAAAGCTGCGCGAGTGAAAGAGGGGCCCCAGCTCAGAACAGAGCCTGTGGGGACCCCGCTGTCAACCTCCAACCGGTCCAGCCGGGAAACAGCCCCGACGGGAGGCTGACGTGGAATGAAGGAAACCAGCATAGCCTAGCGCCCGCGGCTGAAGAAGGAGGAGAGGAGCCCTGGGACCTGGTGGGGGGAGTTCCCTGCCAAGACCTCCCATGCGCATGCGTACATTCTCAGCCACGCTGATGACTGGGGCCTGAGGCTTGGGACTTGGGGACCAACGCATCCAGCCGGTCATCTCATGCCACTTATCCCTGTTTATGTCTTTTTCTGAACTCAAAGATCTTTCTTCATCCCTGCACACTTCATGCAATTCAGTTCAGTATGTCACATTTCGGACCCCATTTCCCACCTTTCCTTTTCTCCTGAAACGCTTCCTTTGCGCTGTCTGGAATTCATGATCAGCCACCAACAAATCCCTGTCCCCTTCGCCTGTTCTCTGAACGCTCCCTTCTTCTTGTTCAAACTTGCTTTTCTGAGGACAGTGCTTCTCCTGTGGCGCTTATAGTAGTGCCCACCCCCTTCCCACCCCAATCCATTGATCCATTCCCCCTTTCCCTGTCCATCAACCCCTCACATCCTCTTCTCCCAACTTAAATTCATGGTCAATTATTATAATTACTTCCAAATTTACATCTCAAGCCCGGACTTCTCTTCTGAGCTAGAGTCAGTTGCCTACTTGACATCTCCACCTGGATGTCTAATGGGCTTCTCAAACTCTAGCTGGTCCAAAAGCAAGCGTATGTTCTTTCCCATCCTGCAGTCTCCTCTGTGTTAGTGAATGGTGGCCCTTTCTTCTATTTGCTCAGGTCAAAACACTTGTTGCATCTTTAGGACTCTCCTCACCCCTCAATATTGCAATTTATTGGAGATATACTAGTAAGTGCAATATAACATTGTGTGTGTTAAGGTTGTGCAGCATGATGATTTGATGCATGTATAGATTGTGAAATGATTGCCACAATAATGTTAGTTAACACATCTATCACCTCACACAGATACCATTTTTCTGTGTGTGATGACAATGTTTAATATTTACTCTCTTAGCAACTTCCAAGTGTAGAATAAATAGTGCTGTTAACATAGCACCATGCTGTACATTACGTTTCCAGAACTTAATTCATCTTGTAACTAGAAGTTTGTATCCTTTGACTGCCTCCCTCCATTTCCCCGCAAGTCTCACACCTGACAACCACCAGCCTAACCAGCCTACTCTCTGTTTCTATGAGTTTGTTTTTTGTGTGTATGTTTTTTGTGTATGTTTTTTGTTTTGTTTTAAGATTCCACATACAAGTGAGGTCATATAGTATTTGTCTTTGTCTGACTTAACTTCACTTAGCATAACGTCCTCAAGTTCCATCCATGTTGTTGCAAATGGCAGGATTTCTTTCTCTCTCATGGCTGAATAAAATCCCATTGTGTATAAAAACATACCATTTTTTAAAAATCTTCTCATCTGTCCATGGACACTTAGGTTATTTCCATGTCTTGGCTATCTATCTATATATCTATCTATCTATCTATCTATCTATCTATCTATCTATCTATAAAAGCCTAAGTGACTGTTCGACTGGTAGCTATGATGCACACTGACCACCAGGAGGCAGATGCTTAACGCACAGGCATGGAAACATGAAACAGACTGATGAATCTCAGAGGGAAGGGGAGAGAGGAAAGGGAGGAAAGAGATTAACCAAAGATCTTATATACATACTAGAGGCCTAGTGCATGGATTTGTGCACCGGTGGGGTCCCTCAGCCTGGCCTGTGGGATGGGGCCAAAACTCATAGTCTGACATCCCCCAAGGGGTCCCAGATTGCGAGAAGGTGCAGGCCAGGCTGAGGGACCCCACTGGTGCATGAATCCATGCACCATGCCTCTAGTTGTGAATAATGCTTCAATGAACATGGGAGTACAGATATCTCTTCAAAGTAGTGATTTCATTTCCTTCAGATATATACCCAGAAGTGGGATTGCTGGATCATATGGTAGTTCTGTTTTTAATTTCTTAAGGAAACTCCATACTGTTTCTTATAGTGGCTGTACCAAGTTACATACCACCAATAGTGCACAACAGTTCCTTCTTCTGCACATCCTCATCTACACTTCTCCCTTGCTTTCTTGATGATAATGATTCTAACAGTTGTGAGGTGATATCTCATTGTGGTTTTGATTTTCATTTTCCTGATGATTAGTGATGTTGAGTACATTTTCATGTACCAGTTGTCCATTTGTATGTCTTCTTTGGACAAATATCTAGTGAAGTTCTTTAGGTCTTTTCTTTCTTTCAGATCTCATAAACTGTCAACAATCCTGTTGGTTCTACTCTAAAACTTTATTCTTGGTTTGACCACATTTCACCATCACATCCTGGTCTGGCCACCATCATCTCTTACCTGGATTCTGTATTGGCCTCCTAATTGTTATTTCTTTCTCTCCTTCAGCCCATTCCCTGCACAGCAGCCAGAGTGACCCTGCTAAAACTAAGACACACCAGGTCACCCCTCAGCTTGAAACCCTCCTATGACATCACACAGAGGAAAGCCAAGTCCTATCTAAGCCCTACAAGATCTACCTGGTCTGTGTTCCAGCTCAGTCTCTGACCTCATCTCCTGCTCTTCCTCCAGCCACAGTGGCCTCTGAGCTCTTCCTCAAGGTACCAGGAATGGGCTTCTACCTCAGGGTTTTGCACTTGCTGTTCCTTCCTATGTTCAGACCATCTCAAAGGGGCCCTGCCCTGGCCAGCCAGCCCCTCTAAAACCCATTCCAGACTCTCTATTCCCCTTTTCCTATTTTTATCACTGCCCAACATACTAATCCTATATAATAAAGGTAGAATATGCAAATTGACCATCACTCAGTGACAAAGATGGTGGCGCCTACAGCCCATAAGGAGGGAATATGCAAATTGACGTGACAAAGATGGTGGCAGCTGAGCCGGGATGCTTGCGTCATCGCCATGGCGATGACACAGGCATTCTGCCCTGCCCCGGCCGCTCCGGGCCTCTGGCAGCATGCCTGTGCAGGCATGGAGCAGTTGGGGCAGGGCGGGACGCCTGCTATGGGGGGGGGGGGGGGGGGGGGATGGAGGGAGCTACAGGAGGGCAGCAGGGCTGGAGCGAAGGTGGATGGTGGCGGCCAGAATGAAGGCCCAAGTCCTGGGTGCTGGAGGGAAGCCGGTGCTGGCAGCCAGGGGAAGGAAGGCCTATTCTTGTATGAATCTTCATGCATCAGGCCTCTAGTCTTTTATATACTGTGATTGCTTTATTTTATCCTATTTCTTGTCTGCTTCCTTCTACTCCAAGAAGGCATAGACTTTTGTCTCTGCTGTTCACTACTGAGTTCCCACTGCCCCAAATAGTGCTTGGCACACAGCCGTTTAATAAATAGGTGAATACTGCAGGCTCTGGAAGTGGATCGTTGGTGAGAGCACAGAGGAAGTGGGATTGGAATGCAGATGTGATGGAACTGGGCTTTGGAGGAAAAGAAGATGTGGGAGGAAAACAGCTCCTTGAGAACAGAGTCTGCCTTATTGTCATCAAACTTCCTCAGCATCAGGCACACAGCCACGCCTCCAGCAGCCACTCAGAAATACACTGAACTAATGAACACACTTTCTTTTTTTTTTTTTTCTTTTTTTAAATATATTTTATTGATTTTTTACAGAGAGGAAGAGAGAGGGATAGAGAGTTAGAAACATCAATGAGAGAGAAACATCGATCAGCTGCCTCCTGCACACCCCCCACTGGGGATGTGCCCGCAACCAAGGTACATGCCCTTGACCGGAATCGAACCCGGGACCCTTGAGTCCACAGTCCGTCGCTCTATCCACTGAGCCAAACCAGTTTCGGCTGAACATACTTTCTTCAGATTGGAGAAATCTGAAAAAGGGTTAAGGCAAAACCAATCTGATTTTTTAATTTCAAAATCCTCCTATCACCTCAGATCATCCCAAAGTCTGTCAACGGGCTGTCCACTTGCTCAGTTACCTTTTTCTTTGCTATTTAAATAAAAACACCTCAAGTCTCATGGGTCAAAAACTATGGGATGTCTAGTGACCTCCCCAAAGGATCTCAGTGAATCCCAGGGCCTGTGTTTTCAGAGTTACCCTCTCACTAACTTCCCAGGCCTGCTAAGTCTCCATTAGATGTGTATCAGAATCATCTTGGGCTGCTCCCCTCTCTCATCTGGGGAGACCACAACCCCCACACACCCTAATAATACAGAGTAGTGTCTACAGCAGGCTCATCCTAAAATTAGGAGCTATACAACTCTACAACACATCAAACAATTAAGCTGAAAATTGTTCTTTGGCTCCCCGGTGCCCCAGACGTCTCACTGCCCCACTTTCCCCCTCAGGCTACACACAGGTGGCCCCCAGCGGTCGCTCACCTCCCTGGGGCTGGCAGAGAGTTCCCTGAAGACCCTCACCTGCAGTGACAGGGCCATGGAGACTAGGTCTCAGATGCTGCTCTCCATTTCAGTGAACTATGTGTGATTTAGATTTTAGAAACATGGTTTGGGATTATCTCAAATGTTTTATGAACACAAGTTCCGGCTTGCAAATAGTTACAAAAAAATTGCTTCCTTCTCAACCTAAGTGTGTTGTGGGAAATTAAGATCAATTTAAATGAGTCTCACCTTACCCAAGAGCTAATCATTCAGATCACCAGCCCCACTCAAACCCTAAGTTAATCAGCCATTGTGATTTAGGAGAGGAAATAAGAGGCCAGGCATTGGAGTGGGGGAGGTGTGGAGGGGTGCTCCAGCTATTTGCATTTACGAAGCAATGGGGTGTGGGAAGGAATTAAGGCTACAGAAAATCTGCCTTACACCTCACCTTGGGATACTCTTTTCAGGCATCAAGTTGCACATTACCACTTGTTCCTAAAAGCAGGCTTTCGTTGAGTGGAACTAGCTAGCCTCCCAGCCTGCCTCTGGAGGCTCTGGAGCCCACAGAACAGCACACGAGCTGCCTGCAAATCCACAACACCCATCCTGCTTTGAATTGCCTGAGGCAGTGGTTCTCAGAGGGTGTTCCTCAGACCCCCAATATCAGCATCAGTGTCAGCGTCGACCCGCAATATCAGCATCAGTGTCAGCGTCACCAGGGAACCCGTCAGACCTGAGAATTGTTCCGTCCCACCCCAAGCCTACTGAATCAAAAACTCTGGGAGTGGGGCTCAGGAACCTGTGTTTTCACAAGACTTTCAGGTGATGCTGATGCAGCCTCAAGTCTGAGAAGCACCTGCTGACCCCCTCTCCCCCCAGGCCTTCCTGAAGTTAACGTTGGGTATTCTGTATGGCTTTACAGTATACAATGTCAGGCCTCCAAATCTGGGGAAATCTGCTCAATCATTTCCATGTAATAAAAAATGAACAATTATATTTATAGAGCTAGATGAACAAAAAAGGCACAGAGAGGATGCTGTTGACTTAAATCGCGAGGCACAGCAATGGTCTGACCACATCTTCAGGGGCTACATGCTGGCAAGGTCAGCCTGCTAGTAGTCAGAAATAGACACAGTAAAAGAGGCCCCTGAACAGTTCAATTGTTGATGGCAAGTAACACCAGTGGGCTTGATCCGGCATCTAGAAGGGTTCAGGAACCTGGACAAGGCGCTGTGCGTAAATTAATCAAGAGTCCAGAGACGAAACATAATTTTGGAAGGCATTATGGGGAGTCAGAGAAGACTTAGCTAAAGGAACTAAGTTCTCCTTGTCTCAGGACCCCTTGCTTTTTATTAACACAATTTGTCCTAAGGCAAGGTGGAGATATACACATCAAAGGCCAGGGTTTGGTACACAATCCATTGTCAGATTGGGGAAAATTGCCTTCGGCTGTTCAGGTGTTTGGCCAGTAGGAGGCAATAACATATAGATTAAGATGCCCTTAGCTGTCTGGAGCAAGCAATCATTTTATGCATTCTTTTCAGGTTTGGGGAAATGCCCTCAGCCATTCCCAGATGATTCAGCCCTGCTGACATGCTGGAATTGGCTTCCGGCAGGCAAGGATGGCACCAGGTGTGTATTACTTACTGCTGAGGTCAGACCGGACCTTGGTTCAGCAACCTCAGTACTTGAGTTCTGGCTAAGAAAGAATTCAGAGCCAAGACTCAAACTGTATGAGAAAGTCTATTTAGAAAGTCACAGAGGTAGAAGAACTGAGCTGCAGAAGAAATGGGCTCAGGGAACAAGTTACAGAGGCAAAGGAAGGGCCCTTGGAGGTTAGGAGAAAGAGAGAGGTGGGGTCCGCTCCCTAGAGAGAGCTGCACTTGGTCCTCAGTCTTGAGAGTATTTATCTGGAGGTCTCAGGAGAAGATCCCAATAGAATATTCATCAGCTTTCCAGGTGTGTCCTGTCCAGGTCCTGATCTCCACAGACTGGTGTCAGGGCACGGGGCCTTTGGTCAATGCAGCTGGTCCTGAGGTCAGCTGTGGTGTTGCTTGTCTGGTTTAGCTGCATTTCTGGGCCTGGAGCTGAAACACCACTGAGGCCTAGATATATTTGATGCAGGTCAGAACCTCACTGTCCTGGGCTTAATGCTTAAGGGCTATTCTCTGGCTCCCTTGTTCATTCCCCCTCTGAGGGGGTCGAACCTGCATAACTAGCAGCTTGCCAAGGGAGAAAAGGTCAGGAGAGGGTCCTAACTTTATGACCAGTGATATGCTAGGGAGGAAAGGTCACCCTTGGGTCAAGGTCCCATCCTACAATTGTCTATTGTTAGGTACCCAGGGCCACTATCAGCCCTGGTGACCTTCAGTACCTGGCCCATTGTCCTCACTCTGCTCATGTCTATCTATCTAACTGCCTACCACACAATGAGGTGTCACCGAACCCCTTTTAGGTGTGCTCTGTAGGAGCCCAACAAACGGTGCCAGATTCTGCTAGTGTTCCTTCATGTCACAATAACCCGAGAACAGGTATTTCTTCCCCATGTTATCAATGAGAAAACTGTGGACATTCATTGTTCCAGTTCACACAGGTAGTAAGTGGTGGAGCTAAATTTTACCCCAGATGTTGGACTCCAAAACCCCTGCCCTCACCTGCAAAATCCTGCCCCCTCCGATTAGAAGCGGTGAGTGGGATTTGCAGGGAAGCACAGGGTGAGCAGGAGGAAATGCTAAAGCGAGGAGGGGCCCTGAAGCCACAGCCAGAGCCGTATGCTGCTCAGTAGCTCCACCAGCCACTACAGGGTGGTAACTGGTAACAAGAATGCATTTCCACAAAGAAAAAGTTAGTATATGTTCACTCAAATCCAAAAGGTAAGGAGGTATGCAAATATTAAAAGGGCTAACATGCAATATAGTTACATTAAATGGGTAAACACAAAATATCATTTATTTGCTTTTATGGAAAACAATTTATTTGCTGATAACAATTGATTTTATGGAAAACAATCCACTTACTGGTAACAATTGGTTTAGCTAGATAAATGAGGTATTACCGCTGTACACTTTGTTCAAGTGCATGGTGAGTTTTTCGAAGAATGGGTTTAGTGCTAAATTCTGTGCAGATGAAGAGTGTAGCCATTCCTTATTCCACCCCATGAACTCTAGCTCTGATGGAGGCAGGCAGCTCAAAGCATGTCTTCTGCAGCCTGGGCAGCCAGCATCCTCCCAGGAACACACGGTCAACTAGAAAATGTACCCAAAGTCAAGCAAACGTTCCCACTTTGTTATTACTCTTATTGTTTTAATAAGCGTCTTCAGCAAACTCACCAATCTCATCATCTGAAAAAAAAAAAATCTGTTCTTTCCCCTTGGTAACAAGGGAATAACTTATTAAAATAATGCCTTACAACACATATAATGATGCAATGATAGGCAACACGCAGACTGGTGATTAATTAGTCCTGGGCCTCCTGCCTGTTCCTAATAGGTTTATTAGTTTTGCCTTTGCAAGGGGGTTCTGGTACTCCCCACGAAACACCAGGGAAGTCGATAGCATTCCTATTCTGCGGATGGAAGCAACATTAATTATTCCTTTGAATCCGATTGGGTGAAGTGGGACTTTTTTCTTCCCTTCCCCAAACACAACAGGGAGAATTATTTCCTAATAAAATTTCCACTAGGCCAGACAGTGTTGATGGAACATAATTTTTAGTATGCAGTGGGCTGGAATCTGACAGATATTGGCAGAGTGGGTGCCCCTGTTTTAAAAAGCTGGATGTGGCTGACAGTAATCTCACGGCTTCCTTATGTCTATTATAGTCAGTGCAAGGTTAGACAGATCCATTCCCACCAGCACAAAACAGCAACCTTCCAAAATGTATGTCAGCGGCGTATTTACAGCCAAATCCGGAAGGAGCGTGTACTTCTTATGCTGCTCCCATTAATGAGACAAATGTCAGCATCCATGAGCTATTTTTTTGTTCCTGCTTATCAAATCTTTCAAAAAATTGATAACTAGTCTTTATAGATTGTGAAAGTCAGATATAACTCTGAATGTATTGCTTTACTGGACCCCTTGGGGTAAACTTATCACCTGGAAACCATTTTACATGGACGATTTGACTTTCATGTGGAGTGTCATAATGCACCCTAGATGGAAATCGAAAATAAAATATCTGGACTGCAACCTTCCTCTTGGTGGAATTTATGATTCCCTCAGCACAATAATTTTGAAAATTGTATCCCTTAAGCTACAAGACTTGATATATTATTAACTGCTTGAATTGAAGAAGCTTTCCAATAGGCTTACGTGCCATCTAGAGGCACGGATTAATTTCTATGGAACTGCAAGCTTACCGCAAACTGTTTCTTCAGCGATCTAAACTACCGGCTTCATCTTCTTTCTAGGACAGTGTCCGCTTCGTCTCTGGCAGCTCCTGGATGCGCTGCTCTTAGCAAAGCTCTTCCGGAAGGCGATGGCCATTGATCCACTAGAGAATTGGCCGTGTTCAGTCAATCACACCCCGGAGAGACGGGCATCCTCTGGGGGCTCTTATTTTTCCATTTCTTGTGGCATTTTCTGTTTTAATCTTACTCTGGCCGAACTGAACGGGTCTGCAGAGAGACTGCTGGTCGGAGGGAGTCTGGAGGGCATTGTTTTCATGAAGTTAGAGATCAGCTTTTTTTAAAAAAAATTTTTTTTAAATTTTATTTGAGGGGTTTGTGCTGCCAGAGGGAAACTCTGTTCAACTGTCCTCTGCTGCCTTCACCCTTCTTCCCTCATCACAGACACTGTGCCCTGAAAATCAGCAACAACTCACTGTCCCAAGGCAGAGAGGGCCAGAAATTGTTCCGCAGACCTCATTCCAAGAAGGCGCTTTCCCCCTTCATCCATGTCAAAATTGAGCTGGGAATACATTTACTTAAATGTTTTGCAGTTGATTCTGTCTATAGTAAAGACATTGCTAACCGTCCTGATACAGGGACAGCTTCCATAGCCCTATTTCCAAGGACACAAGAGTACAGAGCTTGAGAGCGCAGGCAACAGAATCCAATGCCCCTGGGACCCCAGGTCCTGGGAACGGGGGGGGGGGGTGGGGGGGGGGGGGGGGGGGGGGGGAGTGTTTACGTTGGGCCACTCCACAAGAACGCCTGACAGTCCCTGACATTTCACAGCTCATGTATGAAAGAAATAGAGGTTTTCCTCGAGTTGACAACAACCCTAGAACTTTACGTGACATTACCTGTAGCAAGTTGTGGCGATGAAGTGAATTTCTTAAAGCTATCATTAATAAAAACCACATTTTTATCAACCACAGTAAAGGACAGGCTGCAGAGGCAGTCAACTGTAGAGAAAGCTGTAACAGAGGTGTGGAGCCAGTTAATCAAAGTATGTAAGTTTGGTGTGTTTTTTGAGGGTTTGTAATTGCTGTGATTTAAAAAAAAAAGATTTATAATGTATTGGGATTTTTTTTTCTCAATCTAAATAAATGGTCACTTTGTACCCAATTTTGTATTCTTTTTCTTAAAGAGAACCCTCCAAAGTGTATGTGCTTCAGGCCTCACAACACCTGGTGCATCGCTGGGCAGTTCAGTCATCCTTCTCTCATCCTGGGGTTCCAAACTTTGGATAATATAATCCCCTTCTTTGTGTGTAACTTGATCCATTACCAGGACTAAGCTTTTAGAATGTATCGTTTTAAAATCTTTACTAAACCTTACGTATCATATGTATCTCCATAACGTACTGAATATATCAGCAAATAGACATTGAGATTCTTTTTACAAGTTCTCTAAAGGCTCTTAAATTAAACATGTATATTTGTGGCGAATTTCTAAGTTTTCTTTTTTCCTTCTAGCTATTTAGTTATTTACTAGTCATCTTTAATTATCTCTTTCAAAAATATGTTGAGAATTAGATACCTGACTTATTGAAATAACTCAAGGATCTAATGCTGAGTAAAGTCTGTTACTTAAAGGAACACAAGGTACTCTTTTTGTACAAGAAAATCTGAAGTGATCACTGAAGTGACCATCACTTACAGGAAAACCTTCCCCCTGGGGGTTCTGAAGGCTGGCTGGCGAGGTGAAGGTAGTGTTATATACTTCTGTGGCCTTCCCCAGCCAAATACAACAAGCCGTTTCCACTTTGGGGAAGGAACCGACAATATTCTGATGCGGGGCCCAAACTCGGGGCGGGTTTCAGAGGAAGCCGCCTACGCCCTGCAGGCAGGGAGGGGACACCTGCCAGGAGGCCTGCGCGGGCTGCCCGGGGCCGTCTCTCGCCGGCTGAGACGTGCATGCCGCAGGCCACAGGGCGAGCCGGGCACCTGGCAAACCTGTGAGAATGTCTGAGCTGCGGCAATTTCCCTCTCATCTTTTACCCGGACGGTTAGAAAACTTCTTAGAATATGGAAACTGGAGCTTCCGGGGGCCCTTTAAGAGAAGACGGGCCCTGCAGTGGACAGACTGAAACTGAGAAGGTGCCCGGGCCTTGTCCCCAGGAGGCTCCTGGGGGGACACATCCCCCTTTGTTAGCGGATAGAAAAGCAAGTTGGCAACTTTGGCTGTCGCAGAGCCTATGCATTTGTAGAGCATTTAGCTTATTGACCTAAATGTTCTCATGTTTAGAGGGGGGGAAAAAAGAAACTTAATTAATTCACAATAAAAAAAAAATCCTTCATTTCAGAGGAGATAAAACTTAGATAACCCAAACAGAATTGAATGTGTGATACGATGCAGTCATCAGCAGGCAGCCGCCTTAAAAATTACACTATCTGACCTTAATATGTGTGAATCTATCAGGATTCCATTGTCGACGTGTATATTTTTCAATATTCTCCTCCCAGCTGAAATCATGTCATTTATATGCAAATGACCACATCTTCAGCAGCTGCTGCTCCTCCGAGGCAGCCCAGGGACTTATTTGCACTTAATAAAGCCTCATAAATAGGTTTTGCCTCTAAACGGGTGGGGGCAGGAATCCGCCGGTAGCCTTTTGCAGCCACAAGCTGCTTGTTGTTTTGAAAGCGAGCAGCCACCTCTAACAGCACGGTTCTCAGTTGCCGGAGAAACAGGTCCTCACACCCAGCCAGCTCTCCCCGTCCCTCCCGAGAAAACAGACGCTCCCGCCCGTCCCCACGGCGCCTTCCTCCCCTCGCCGCGGGGGGCGCTGTCCAGCCTCCAGCCGCCTCTGACTGCCCCGCCCCGCCCGCCCCGGGCTGCTCTGAGCTGAGCCTCTGGCCACGTGGTAGGAGCCGGCCCGGCTCCGGGCAGACCCTGGGCCCCCTGAGTTGTCCGGGCTGAGGAGAGGAGGGAGAGGGGGACTCCGGGCAAGTGCAGAAGACTTTCTCCTTTTCTGAGTATGAGTTTCCCCTTACACACACTCTCCATAGGGAGAGGACACATTTGGGAGCTGTGCACGTTGATGGCCCAATCAAACAGCATTTAGAGAACATTAAAAACGCACCCTAATTTGTGATAAGTACGTAATACTTCTCCTTTCCCCTACCACACCCATCTTCCTAGCTGGTCGTTCTTTTTTCAACATAATTCGATAGAAAGGGACGAGATTATGTGCATTTGATGTGCACACAGCATGAATTCTACCCATTTTCTATGACTGTTCCTATAAAGCCACCCAGACTTTTTGTACTTTGGGGTCAACAGAAACATTCCATTTACTATTTAAGACCATTTAAGACCTGCTTTTAAAAAAAAAGAAAAAGAATATTATGAGATAATTGTCTCCTGCTGTTGGACACTCAGACAAACCTGAGGCACTTATGAAAAATAATGACAGGCAGCAGGTCGTTTATTTTTAAAGCACCGTGCGGCTGATTTGGCAATAATGACCTATTATCCTTGTCAGAGTAATGACTGTTCCTGGAGCTTCGCTTCTGGTGTGTGAGCAACTGGCGTAGTAGAGATGATTGCCCTGTCTGATAAATGTGTATCATCATCGAAGACACTGGTTGACAATACTATCATTAAACTGTCACCAGCTTGGCAAAGAGACAAACATCCCCACCACATCCACCTACCAGAGATGTTTATAACTGCAAGATATCAAAGCATAATATTAATGTAGGTAACTGAAACCACACACACACACACACACACACACACTCAAACACACACACACACACACACTCACCTCAAAATCCAGCCACGAGGCGCAAAGTGTGGCCAGGGAGAAGTCCCAGTGGAGCGATACCTGGCCCTTGAGTCAGGAGTCCCGGAATCTAGTCTCATGTCTCTGAGCCTCTGTTTCTTTAATTCTAAAAATTGAGATAATATCTGTACTGTCCATCTCACAATATGAGTATCAAAAATTTAAAACATGTTAAATACAAAGTTATCTAATAATAGATTCCATCTTGTACAAAGTTGCTCTTTTATATTTAAAATTTTACATTGGTTTACTTTAAAAAATTGTGCTAAAATGCATAAAATGTACCATTTTAATAATTTTTAAGTGTACAGTCATCCGTCCTTCATCCGCATAACTCTTCCATCTTGCATTATCCATTAAACAATTATTCCCTACTCCTGTCCCCCACCCCGCAACCATCATTTTACCTTCTGTCGCTATGAATTTGACTATTCTCGATACCTCATATAAGTGGAATCATACAGTATTTGTCCTTTGGTGACTGGCTTATTTCACTTAGCATAATGCCCTCAAGGTTCATCCATGTTGCAGCATGTGTAATAATGTCCTTTCTTTTTAAAGGTGAATAAGTGTGTGTGTGTATCACTTTTTTAAAATTCATTCATTCATTCATTGATAGATACCCAGGTTGCTTCTGCCTTTGGGCTATTGTGAATACTGTGATGAACATGGGTAAACAAATATCTCTTTGAGATCCTGCTTTGAATTCTTTTGGGTATATACCAAGAAGTGCATTTGTTATACCATATGATAGTTCTATTTTTAATTTTTGAGGAACAACCATACTGTTTTGTTTTGTTTTTGTTTTTTTAGTAGCTGCGCCAATCTGTATTCCCCACAACAGTGCATAAGGGTCCAAATTTCAGCACACTCTCACCAACAGTTATTTTTTGTTTCTTTTGGTGGTAGTCATCCTAATGGGTATAAGGTGGTATAATTGATTTACTTTTTGATAAATGATATATAAGAACCACTGTCTAATATTATATGAAAGTTTCCACATCTGGAATGACTTAGTTTTTTAAACCCTAGATACTAATTTGCCAAGTGTATTTACAACTATGGTAGAGAGTGATTTAGAAGCTTCTCTGAAACTTGTCCCCTCAAATTATTTATATGTTTAATTATATATATATACACATATAATAATTCATACATGACTAGTGATACCTAAGAAGTTTTATAATGTACATATGTATACATCAATTATAAACCTTCTCAGTTCTATAGGCCCAGATGTCAGTATTTTGGTGATTCCAGGGAGCAACCAGTGTGGTGAACCACTGCTGACCTATCTATATCCACTCCATTGCAATTTAAAATCTGTTACTTCTGCCCTAGCCAGTTTGGCTCAGTGGACAGAGCGTCAGCCCTCAGACAGAAGGGTTTCGGGTTCAATTCCAGTCAAGGGCTCCTACCTTGGTTGCAGGGTTGGCCCTGGTTCGTGCGCGTGCAGGAGGCAACCAATGGATGTGTCTCTCTCACTTCGATGTTTCTCTTTCTTTGTCTCTCCCCCTCCCTTCCATTCTCTAAAAATCAATGGGGAAAAACTCCTCAGGTGAGGATTAACAGCAACAAAAAAAATCTGTTACTTCCTTGCTTTTCTAACTGTGGGTTTGGGCTCATCATCATCATCATCATCACCTGAGAGTTTAGAAATGCAGACTCTCAGGCTCCACCCCAGACCTACTGGGTCAGACAGAATCCATTTCCACAAGATCCCCAGGTAATGCGGATGCACATTAAAGTTTAAGAAGGGCTCCTCCGTGAGATGGAGAGTTGTTCACCATCAACCACACACTAAGCCTTTTCAAATGCAGTTCACACTGTGATATGAACCAGTCTCCACTTAAAATAGTCAACAAAAGAGAAAGTTCATCTCAACCCTATTGCAAGTGGATGGCAGCTCAAGTTGGATGGCAGGTGTCCAGGTAGCCCTGCTTGCTCCTTCCCCCTGTCATCACTGCTGTTGGTGCTGCATCAGTCTTGCTCAAGCCACACCCCAGGCAGCTGCACTCCACCTGCCTGCCGGCTGCCTGGGGTGTGGCTGTGTCCACTTGCCCAACCTCAGTCCAAGCAGCAGGAGGACGATACCGATACCAGAAGTTACAGCTGAGCTGTCTGCAGGCGCCACTTCTCCCATTTCTGATCAGCAAAATGGAAGGTCCCGCTTCTAGCCTTTTGGCCTCTCTGGTATGCAGCCTTTCCCTTGCCTTCACCTTAGTGAACTCTGCTGAACCACCTCTCAGATCCTCAGGATGCGTTTTAGTTCTATGACTACACACCAGGCTCTAATGAATGGGGGTCCTGAAATCTTAGTAGTCATCCAGCACAGACGGCCATCCACAGTGGAATCCCTTCAATGACATCCTGTCTAGTGCCTGTCTTCTCTGCTTAAACATCTCCAGGGATGGAAGCAAAGCCACACAATTGAGTTACACTGTCCTTGTTCTTGAATAAAACCTTAAAACACACACACACACACACACACACACACACACACACACACACACGCTGCTAAGACACGCACCTCATACCGTGCTTATAGAGTTTGGTATTGGAATAAGGTAAAAAAAAAAAAAAAAAAAAAAAGAATAGCATTTTTGTGGATAAATTTTGTGTAGTTTCATTTGGCTTGTTGTTTCAGCCAGATGAGAATTTTTTTGAAACCTGATTTTGTGACTCAGCATTCTTTCATTGATTGCCATGCTATAGATGTTAGCATAAACGTCACTAGTGAAAATGCTGAACAATTTAGGACAGAGAGGCCAACATCTAAATAATTTCTCCTGGAAAACTTCCTCTGGATTTATAATACTTCTTAACTAGCACTGTTTGGATTATTCAACAAGTTAACAATCCTCTTATCTGTAAAACCAGCCCACAGTTCTATCATGGAGATAGCATGAGATTCTCAGTCGTGCTAAAATCACAGCACTTGTTGTCTACAAAATTCCTGATCCCCACCCTAGAGCTCTCTAGAAAAAGGAGAATGCATTTCGGTTGGCATGACTTATTCTTACTGAAACTGCGCTATTTTTAGAGATCACTATTTACTTTGGAAAGTAGTAAAATATGTTTAATGTAATTAGTTCTAGTTTTATTGACTATTTACAATATTTATTCTTCACATTCTTAAAGATTTCTGGTGTCATTCAAACTATTTAGTCTATAAAAATAATAAACTGAATAGCTACTGTGCATTATTTATTATGGGCCAGGGGCTGTGTTAAAATGCTTTACTTTGACTTGTCACCCTAACCCTAACAGGTATATACTACTATTCCAATTTTAGAGGGAAAATGGAAATTTGTAATCTGCTAGGAGACAAAGTAGCATCTAGGGTCTATCTGACTTCAAAGCTCTTTTTCTCAATCAATATGTTACCTTCCCTTGGATTCAGATGTGGAATCTTAGATGAGTTGGAGGCCCAATTCCTTCTGATCAATATTCATTCCATCCTTTTCAGTCAATTCTGATTAGCAGTCTTCTTACCCAGAAGGAAAAAAAAAAGGTTGTAAAATAGGAGTGGACAAGATCTGCTTCCTCATTGCTGTTCCATGCAACCTAGCATCATTATTTTCAAGCTGGGGGCCTTTCGCTTCTCTGAACTCTTTCTTCCACTCTGAATTTCTTATTTTCTTCAACATTTTTACCAGGTTCTGAGTGTTAGTCTTCCTCAAGACCTTGGGTATGTGTCCTCCTGTTCACCTTTCATCCATGCTCACCAAAAAGCTTGCTGTCCAACCTAATTGGTCTCTACCAGCTTTTCCTCCTCATTGCAATGGTCAGAATCAACATGTGCACTTACTCATCTTCATTGTCTGCCTTACTCCTAACAGCGTCTCTACCATCAGTTAGGAAGCTTTTCCATTGGACCCGTGAGAACGAGTGTGCTTCAGAGAAAGCCGACCTTGGGGTGCACAGTCTGCCCATTCTCTCGCTGCATTTGGCAATAGGATTTCGCTTGGTATAATATCGAATGTAAACTGTAATTGAAAAATAATTTTTAAATAGTTAATTAAAAAAAAAGATTTTGCTTGGTGTTCGTATGTGATATATATGTTTCCTCAAGTAGCCCTTCCTATATTCTCAGGACTTTGCTGGGGCACTACAATTGGAACATCAAGAAAATAGCAAATCTGCCACGACTCTGTCAAACTCTCCGAGTTACAGCTCTATGGGACACATGGAAAGGACATAGGCAGTGGGTAACAGCTCCAGCTTGGAGTGAGTCAAATCTACAGCAAGTCTGATATAGGGGATGGTGAGGATAGTGCCACTCCTTAAGCCTTAATTTCCTCAATTGAAAATAGGGGTAGTAAGAATGGGATAATAGGATAACGCATGTGTTCCTTAATGTGATGTAAGTGCTCCTTAGCACAGTGGCTGTTAATATTATCATTATTCAACTCCTTGGCTCCTGTGAGATTTTGATCCATTGCCCAGAGCTCCTTCTCAGCCTGCCTCATTAGCCCAAAGGCATACCCAAAGCTTGTGACTCGCTGTGAAGACAATTAACCACTTTCTAAAGTCTTTGTGAACATTCTCCTCATCCTCCAAGTTCCCTCTTGCTTAATTTTGAGCACAGAACAGAGGCCAAATTGATTAATAGACTTTGTTTATAATTATAAATATCTTTTAAGAAAATGTCTTTGGATTTTAAAAACCTGGGAGAGGGGAATTCACTCATGAAAGGACTGGTGTCTTCCCATACTTAGGAACCCTAACACTCCATTTCTCAAAAGACCTGAAAAGAAATAGCGAAGTGAGCTTCTGACTAATAAAAGGCAAAGCCGGAGCTTCTGCTTCAGTGCATCCTGGTTCATGGTCACAGCTTGGTCTTGGATTATAGGTACAGTTTGGGGAACTCATTTCAGTCCAACCCAAATTGTTATTGGTGGGGTGCTCTCTGTGTCCCCACCTGCTGCCGGCAGAGGTGGGCTTCTTGGGATGCCACGGGAACAAGAACTGAGGCCCCCACGGGAGGATGAGGTATTGTGGAAAGCTTTATTTTTGTGGAATTTAATGCCTGAGTTTCCAATGTCCCATCTCCCCCATCTCACCGTGGAAAAAGCCCCATTTTGTCTTCAGCAGAACTAGGATTAAAGCCACTGCCCAGAGTTTCCACTCCATATTTGCACAGTCCAGTCCAACATCTGGTTAGGTTAGCCTGTGGTCACAGTTGCAGTGCATTGCATGTGGGGTCTGCATGGCCATGGGCAGTGCAGCTTCTAGGGCCATATGGTGGATCAGCACGGTCACAGGTCATGGAACAAGCAAGAAATAGTAGCACAAGTGGCAAGAGAGAGAGAAAATTCCTTTGGGGATTTTTTTATTCCCAAATTTGTATAGTCTTGCATTGGCTCCATCCCTCTGGCCAGTTATCTTTGTTCCCAGGTTAGACTGACAGGTAAGCATCTTGGCTACATCACCCCGACTTCACTGGGTATGCATCCATTTCTCCCTTTGTTGGACCTCTTCCCCCGGTGATCTGCAGGGAATGATATATCAGTGGTTCCCTGGGGACTGTGAAACTGCAGCTTCCTGGTGAAGCTGCCCAGATGACCATGTTTACAATGTCGGGCCTCCCCTTTATTCCCTTTGCATTATTAATAGTAATAACTAGCTAATGACAATGGTAACAAAAGGACATGAATGTAGCTCTGTGCTGTGAGCCCAAAGGTGGTGCATTAGTTTCTATTGCTGCTATAACAAATTACCACAAATTTAGTAGCTTAACCTTTTGCACTCGAATGTCCAGTGTGACTCGACACGGTTAGCATTAGAATAAAGGAATCGAGAAAAAAGCAAGCGAGTGCAAAGGGTTAAAACAACACAACTTTATTATCTTAGAGTTCTGGAGGTCCTAAGTCTAGAGATCAGTGTCACTGAGCTAAATTTAAGGTTGCTTGATTTTCAAATCCAGGGCTGTAGTCCCTCTAGAGGTCGAGTGGGGAATCTATGGCCTTACTCTTTCTAGCTCCCATGCCTGCATTCCTTGACTTGTGGCCCCTTCCTCCATATTCAAAGCCAGCAGTGCTGTATCTTCAAATCTGAATCCCTCTCTCTTTCTCTTCCTTTCTCTGATATTTGCTTCTATCCTCACATCTCTTTCTCTGACTTTCCTCCTTCCTTCTTCACTTATAAGGATGTTTGTGAGTATATGGGGGTCCACCTGGATAATCCAGTATAATCCCCCTACTTCAAGATCCCTAACTTTATATGTACAAAGTCTGTAATATGACATATTCACAAATTTGGGGGTTAACATGTGGACATCTTTGGGGGATCTTATTTTGTCTACCTCAGATGTGAAGTATACTTTCTTTCCTTAGTCACAGGGCCTAGATATTATCAGTCCCAGTTTATATTTTGCAGTCAATACTTCAAATGGGACAATTTGGCATTCATAGAAGCTGAAGTTAATAACATAAAAAGCAGGTATCAGCATGCACTTTATCACATCACCAAGAGAATCAAAACAGTATGATAGTAAATTTGACTTCTTGTCATGTTGAATTCTTCTTTCAGTGCTACGTTATCAGAAAGGCAGTATTTTTATAATGTAATTTATATAGTGCCTTCCCCTGAGTAATGAACAGAATATTCCTCAGTATCCTTGGAGAATTAGTCTATCTCTTTTTATCCCAGCTCAGCCACTCCAGCAATACAATATGCAGCTATATCATATCTGTCTGCAAGAAATCAGATTCACTAAATTTAAGGATGTTCACTTAAAGAAATTCCTTTTGGAGTTTCTTTATCTTTTTTTCTCATTTGAAAACATTCTTCTTTGGGTCCTATAGAGCTGCTGGCCCTCCTTAGATTAATTAGGCCAATTAGCCTTTATAAAGTAATTACTGCTCAGATGGCTTTGAATAAGTCCCTTTTAATAAAGATGTGCCTTGAAAAGAGATTATCAACTTAAATTCCTGCCACATAGTAGCATTAGGAAAACATGCATTTAGCAATTTTTTTCTGCAGTGTGGCCTTGGGTATAGCAATGATATTGGGTAGAAAAAGCTTAAGGACTTTTCCTTGATGAATTGATTATTCGCATTCACACATTGTTAAAAGCCACAAGGGTATTGTCCATTCAGAGAGGCTGTTGGCAGTCCTGAAGGCTGAGCCTAATTCAGAGCAACTCCCTTTCTTCTTCTGACCTGCCCCTATTCCCGCATTTTTAGACTCACACTGGCCCCGGCACCTATGCTCAGACCCTCACCCGCCATCAGGATTATCTGAAATTTTTTGCTCTCCGCTTCTCTCCTTCAACCACAATCCCATATTTTATCTTACTATTGCAATAGCTATCACTTAATGAGTATTTGCTAGGTCGCTGACATTTCACATTCATTATTTCTAGTTGTTACCTTGATACTGAGAAACAGCCGAGTGGATATCCTCATTTACCTGTAATAGTTGAGGAAACTGAGATGGAGGAGTTCAGTGACCAGCCCAAAGCTTTGGGTTTAGACGAAGCCCGGTTCTAACTGGCTGCACAGCTCGGCTCTGCACACCCACCAGAGCTGTGGTATTGGACCTGCTGTCTGATTTGGTAGCCGTGTTTGAAACTCTTTCGACTGTTTGAAGCATACGGTTGCCAATGAAGTCAGAACCTTCAAGAAAACTTAAAAGGCACTTTAGGAATTAGGTTGAAAAGTAGAAAACTCAAATTACTTAGGACACAGGTCCCACCATTAGTAATTAAAGGCTTTAATTATTTTTTTAACTTCAGGGTTCTAATGCATATACAAGCACAAAAGAAGCTGATATACTATTTAAGTGAGTATGTGTAACTGGAAGGAGAGGTGCTGGGTGCCTTCTTTTCTGCTTTCTTTGCTGTAGTTCACTCAGTGCCTGGTACTAAATTGTCAGTTGTGCACTATTGCTGTCACATGTTTGCTAGTCTTCAATCTCCCACCCAATAGAGTGGATTCTGTGAGTAAAGTTACTCTATTGTTGAGATCTGGATACTTGGGTGTCTGAAATTAAAGATACTTTTGTTGATTGGTTGGTTTTACAAATGTTTTACATTTTAGAACCTTGTAGGAATCAGAAAGTTTCATATGGGAAATGTAAAAATTATATTTCTGGAGGGCAATTGGACAATTTGTTTTAATAATTTAAATATGTATTTGTAAGATAAGGCATATAGGTAAAGATGTGTGTATAAGAATGCTCATTGTAACATTAGTTATAAACTGGAAATATTTAAATACACATCATTATGATAGTCATTAAATAAGTTATGTACATCCATGCATGTGCTACATAAAAATGATTATGTATGTCAACATGTTTATATTGTACTAGAGGCCTGTTGCATGAAGAGATTCATGCAATAGGCCTTCCTTCCCCTGGCTGCCGGTACCTGTTTTCCTCCGGCACCCGGGACCCAGGCCATCCCTCTGCGCCGCCTTCAGTCTTCGTTTTGGGCAGAGCACTGCTCCTGTAGCTCCCTCTGCCCTCCCCCTCCCCCTCATAGCAGGCTTCCTGCCCTGCCTGGCCACTCCATGCCTGCATCCATGCTGCCCAGAGGCCTGGAGCAGTTGGGGGCGGGGCCGCCACCATCTTAATTTGCATACTCACGCCTGATTGGCTGGTGGACATAGCAAAGTGATGGTCAATTTGCATGTTTCTCTTTTATTAGTGTAGCTTGTTAAATTAAAATAAAGATTAAAAACAGATTATAATCCCACTATAAGTGTGTGTGTGTGTGTGTGTGTGTGTGTGTGTGTGTCTGAATGGGTATGTTCCAAAATATGCTAACTGTGAAGCTCCATAACACAGCACTGCCCCACAAATAGCAGGATTCAGGGGGTGATTTTAATCTCTGTACAATTCTGTATTATCTGAAAGTTCTTTTATTCTCTTTTATCCCCATTTCCCACTTAGATTATTCCAATTCTTCCTCCTACACACACACACACACACAACAACTATTCTAATGCACTTGATATCAATCTTTCAGTTTGTATGTATTCCTATAAAATGTCTTTTTTTTTGTTTTTGTACAGGTATTTTAAATTTACTTAGTATCACATCCTGTTTCTTACATGTTTCACTTGGTATTATGTTTTTTAGATCTATATTGACATGAGTACTAGTCTATTTCATATAACTGATATTTTTAATTATATAGGAATTATAAATAAACATATGCTATTTCCATAGTCAGAAAAAATTTAATAATCATTTTTATGGGGAAAAAAAGAAAACAATATTTCTTCTATCAAAAGAGCATAAAGCCATACATTACTTTACATAATTTTGTCAATGGAAATACTATACAAATGTAGAAATAATTATTACACCTCTACTTTAAAAAAGTGGACACATGAAACTCTTTTCAATAGATACAGAAAATTCAAAGGGAAAAGAGAAATTTCTTTTTATGAAGACTCTAAAATGCTTGACTTATTTTAGGAGGCAAACATTTCAAAGACAAAGTTATTTTGAAAATGAAAAGTAGTGAAATGAACTTATTACTGTATGTTCTCACTATATATTAAAAATGAAATTAAAATCATTTAAAACAAAAGAAATATGGCATTGTAATGCAAACAGAAATTGAGGAAAATCTCAAAAGGATAGAAAACGGTTGATGGACAGCACAGGAAAATGAAAAGACAATCAGAAGAAGTAATAAAGCCTATTGGGGAAACCTGAAATTTATATATTGAAAGTTAATAATTTTTAACATAAAATCTAATAATAACTGCTAATCCCCTTCCTTTCTTTAAACTTTAATTTAAGATAAAAATAGAATTTCAAGAGTAACTTTGTTCAGTCATATTTTTATAAGATAGATATCAAATACTCTTAGTAATGATTTGTGTTTAACTTTCAAACTTTTCTTCAAAACAATATATTCCTAGATGAGAAGTATGGAGAAGACCACATGTAACTATGTATTAGGACAAAAAGAATGGGAAGATGAGCGTCATCTGACAGCAGATGTCACTGAAGTATCATGGTCCCAGAAAAGGTCAGAGGGAGCTGTGTTTCCCATCTCTCACTCAGGCCACCTTTACTGACAGCAGCGGAGAAGCTCCGTGACACAGGCTGCCCCACAAAGCCACGTTGCCTTTACTAAGAGTGTTTTGTTGAAAACAACCTCCTCCTCTCTCTTTCTCTCCAAAATATTGAGTTTCAGAATAAAGTAATTGACCTAGGAAAAATAAACAAATAGTCTTCAGAAAATATAAAAGCTTATGCGTGAACACACAAACAAACAAATAGTGATCAGAGAGTTCATGGCCAATTGGGAAGATGTCTACGAAGATTATAGGTGAAAGGCCTAGCACAATGAGTAGATAATCTAGGCCAGTGGTCAGCAAACTCATTAGTCAACAGAGCCAAATATCAACAGTACAATGATTGAAATTTCTTTTGAGAGCCAAATTTTTTAAACTTAAACTTCTTCTAACGCCACTTCTTCAAAATAGACTCGCCCAGGCCGTGTTATTTTGTGGAAGAGCCACACTCAAGGGGCCAAAGAGCCGCATGTGGCTCGCGAGCCGCAGTTTGCCGACCACGGATCTAGGGAGAAGGTCACAGCTGTCTTGCTTCTTTGGAAATTAGAGTAAAACTGGAGACCGAGTTGTAGAATGTGTCCTGGCTAAGAACTCTCTTGAATTTGCCTTAAATTCTTCAAGAGAAAAACTCTCAAGATTAAGAAAAGCATGAACGTTGATGATTAGATGTAGTCAGTTTTTCATCCATTTCTAGCCACAATGGCATTCAGGTTATGCAAAGGCTTCTCAGATCACACCAAGTTCAAGCTTTGTGCCCTTTGGCAATCTAGTTAGCTTACTCACGTATAAAATACCTCTAGTAATAAAAGGGTAATATGCTAATTAGACCAGACGTCATTCTGGACATCCTTCCAGATGAAGCAGGGCTGCAAGGGAAGCCCGGGTCCCGGGTGCCTGCTGGTGGCCAGAGGAAAGCCCGGGTCCTGGGTGCCTTTCTTCATTGTAAAAGTAGTGAAATGAGCTTATTACAGTATGGACAAAGTCTATGAAACATCTGTTTGCAAACATTGGATAACTGGCAATGCAGAATTTTGATCACTGAGAGAAGGGAAACAAAGGGAGAGACCCCTAATATGTATGTCCCTGATTTTCTACCTGGAGAAACTTTCTGGATCATACTGAGTACATGGAAGGGAATTCTAAACAGAGCATGGTGGTCTCACTGAGTTGGGGAAACAGACTGGGGATCAGGGAGGCTGCAGTGGCTGAACTTTGTGGGCCAGTGTATCAGAGAGAAGGGCATTGCCCAGATAAAGAGTCCCAAACATCTGCATGGGGTCTCATTGAGTCTCTAGCTGAATACTGTGCCCTGCATACTTAGAATGAGATTTCAAGTGGTTGGTCAAAGAACAATTACTGAGAACAGAACAAACTAGTAGGAAGCTATAGGTTAAACAAGTCCCAGCACTAACAAAGAATTGAGAGATGGTAGAGTTCTGATCCCACACAGTAATGAGACCTTTTTGAACATCTGGTACAATTAATAGAGACCCCAGAAGGGCCATGCCTTGATATTAAGGCTAAATAGCCCTAGATTAAAGGCCACCATAAGTCCATACCAACAGAGCTTAAATTCAAGTCTTGAAAGCTGATCTGCTGTCTTCCAAGTAAAGCTGCTCTTTAAAAGAAGAGCAAAAATTTTGGACACTTAGCAATTACTGGGAAGAAGCAGGAAATTGGGAATCAAAATCAGGAAATATAAATAGACTAAAAAAAACCCCCAATAATGACTGAAAGCAGACAAGACTTTTAGACAGCTATTATAAATATGTTGAAGAACTTAAAGGAAAGCATGAACATAATAAGGAGATAAATAGAAGATATAGAAAAGAGCAAAATGTGCCCTAGTAGATAGAGCGTTGGCCCATGGACTGAAGGGTCCCGGGTTCGATTCCAGTCAAAAGCATATGCCTGGGTTGCTGGCTTGATCCCCAGTGTTGGGGGGGGGGGAGCGGGAGGGGGCATTCAGGAGGCAGCCAATCAATGATTCTCTTATCATTGATGTTTCTATCTCTCTTTCCCTCCCCTTTCTCTCTGAAATAAAAATATATGTAAAATTAAAAAAAAAAACAGCAATGTGGAACTTCTAGAAATAAAAGATCCTATATAATAAAAGGTTAATATGCAAATCGACTGAATGGAGGAACAACCGGTCACTATGACACACACTTACCACCAGGGGGCAGACACTCAACACAGGAGCTGTCCCCTGGTGGTCAGTGAGCTCCCACAGGGGGAGTTCTGCTTAGCCAGAAGCCCTGAGCTGGGCTCATGACTGGTGAGCGCAGCGGCGGTGAGGGGATGTCCAACTGATGGCTTAGGCCTTCACGGCAGCTCTAGGGATATCTGACTGACAGCTTAGACCTGCTCCAGACTACAAGATGGCACAGGCAGGGCTGAGGGACATCCTCTCTCCCCCTGAGTGCACGAATTTCATGCACTGGGCCTCTAGTATACACGATAAGAGAATTTACCTCATAGAGCTATCAGAAGGATTAAACTAAATATGCCATCTATAGGGCTTAGGACAAGATCCAGCACATAGTATTCACTAATGTTAGCTAATACTGGTAGCTGTTATAGTAAGACTTTTTTTGAAAAGGAGTTGTGTTTAGCATTTGAGTATCTATCTGGTCTGCTGATGAGTCACCTTTATGTTGTTCTCTTTTCATTTTGGGGTATTGTTTTATGTTTGTCCTTTTTTTAATGTGGCCTTCACTGAGTTGATATTTTGATAATCTGCAACCTGAATAATTTATACAGCTAAAATTTTAATAAACTTGAAGTGAGAAAAAATACTGAAGTAAAATTCTTTTTTGCTTTAAAACAATTTATTAAAAGTCTAAATGATAAAAGGTTTAAATTTTCAAACTGATCAATATGGAAAAAAAGAAAGAAAAGAATGACTTTATTGTTTGTGTAGTTTCTAAAGGATTAAAGCCATCTACTGTCATAAGGAAGTACTTCAGGCAAAGCTGAATGTTATTTTTTTTAGTAAAAACATTTATAGCTACAATATATAATGTGTGAGTGCTGGTTTATGCACACTTGTCTAAATACTCTGGGGTTTGGCTTTTGTTTTGTTTTATTTTGTTTTGATGAAGTATGTAGGGATTTTTAAGGCATATGTTAGTTTGGGGAATGGATTCCAAATTGAAATGTAAAAAAAAAGCAAGACAAAGATGGCTCTTTTGAATCATCTGCTTTTATTATGTTAATTAAAATAAAACTCTATAAATTGTCTAAGTGCCTCTCAAGCTACATAAAAAACAAACAAACACCCAGTTGATGCATGAGAATCATAAAGACAATTTACAGTTGGTGAAGAAAACAACCTCTACTGAAAGGCAATTAAACAAGAGCTATTTCACCACGTTACATTTAACATAGGAAATATATGTGCAGAAAATCAAGCAATCATCATTACTCTTATACTTGTCTTCCGGAATGGATTCTCTTAAAATTCTGATATTGCCTCCTTTTGTTTCCACTGTAAACAAGGCTTCTCACACTTGAATGTGCACATAATCACCTGGAATTCTGTTAAAATGTAGGTTTTGATACATAAGGTCCTGAGACCTAACCAGCTCCCATGAGTTTTCCATGTTACTGGTATTTGAATCAGACTTGATTAGCAAGAAGCCAGGAGTTGAAATGCCAAAGGGCAAGAAGTGTCAGGGTTTTCCTGTTTGTTTGTCCCACTAACTAACCAAAACCCACACTGAAATTCTTAGCTTGCTTACCTAGCTTAATTCTAACCTTAGCTTAGTTGACTCCTCTTTGCCCTGACTTCTTCTTCACTGGTGCCTTCTCCGTTCCCACAAAAGCGAAGGTTCTTACATACAGACACCAGTTATCTAGGATGCCATGGGTAAATGCTACCCATGTAACCTGTACGCCTGGGCTCCTCAAAGAGTGGTTCCCTACTGTCCCTAATAGGGGTGTATTTTTAGCAATGGGGTCATGATAAAGAGACCCTTTACCTGACACTACTATGGAGTAAATTGTGCCAAAACCTGAGTGAATAATTCAGCAGTCATTTCTATTTGGCTTTAAAATATCTTGTGATAGAATTTGCAGAGGATTTATTTTCTAATTACATTTTATTTAAGGCAATATTGAAATAGATTTGTATGCTCTGACCATAATCCAACTAAGAATGTTGGTGAGGAGGGGACGGGGATGAGGGCATCCATCTGAAAGCAGGAGGAAGTTATATGTAGGAGAGAAGTCTAGGATAAAATTTTTCCCATGGATGATACATCTGTGGAAAGTCAACAGTTCATTTGTTAAGTCCTATGAAACTTAGTGCAACTCAAACATGACAAATAAATATTGTATTATTTCATCACTAATGGCTTATTTAAAGTGCTGTTAAGGACACTTTATAAAAAATTACAAACAACTACCATTTATTGAGCATCAGCCCCTAAGAGCTTCCTATGCGGTGGCTTATTAAATTCTCACTCCATACCTGTGAGATAGATGCCATTATGCCAACATTACAGGTGAGAAAAATACAGCCTATTAAGGACCTTTAAAAACACACACACAACTTTGTTATTGGAGAGTATTACAGATGTCCTCCTTTCCCCCCGACCTTGTCCCTTTCCATCCGGTTCTCGCCCAACCCCAGGTCTTCAACATCTTATTGTCTATGTCCATAGGTAATGCATATATGTTTCTAAGTTCTTTGGTTAATCTCTTCCCAGTCCCTCTCCCCACTTCCCTCTGAGATTTTTCAGTCTGTTCCATGTTTCCATGCCACTGGTTCTATTATATTCACCAGTTTATTTTTTTTATTAGATTCCTTATCCATTTATTTTGAATTTTAGATTCAATTTACAGATATGCATTTATTGCCATTTTATTGTTCATATTTTTTTATCTTTCTTCTTCTTCTACTTTCTCTTCTTAAAAAATACCTTCAACATTTCATGTAATACTGGTTTGGTGGTGATGAACTCCTCTAGTTTTTTCTTGTCTGTGAAGCTCTTTATCTGACCTTCAATTCTAAATGATAGCTTTGCTGGGTAGAGTAATCTTGGTTGTAGGTCTTTGTTATTCATCACTTTGAATGTTTCTTGCCACTCCCTTCTGGCCTGCAGAGTTTCTGTTGAGAAATCAGCTGACAGTCATATGGGTACTCCCTTGTAGGTAACTGCTTTTCTCTTGCTGCTTTTAAGATTCTCTCTTTGTCTTTAATCTTTTGCATTTTAATTATGATGCGTCTTGTGTGGGCCTCTTTGGGTTCCTCTTGTTTGAGTCTCTGTGCTTCCTGGACTTGAAGTCTATTTTTTTCATCAGGTAGGGGAAGTTTTCTGTCATTATTTCTTCAAATAGGTTTTCAATATTTTGCTCTCTTCTCCTTCTGGCACTCCCATAATGTGAATGTTGGTATGCTTGAAGTTATCCCAGAGACTCCTTAACACTATTTTCATATTTTTGGATTCTTCTTTTTTTTTTTTTTTTTTTTGCTTTTCTGATTAGGTGTTTTTTGCTTCCTCATATTCCAAATCACTGATTTGATTCTTAGCATCCTCTACAGTTGAATCCTTTTAAATTATTCTTTATTTCAGTTAGTACATGCATAATTTCTGACTAGTCCTTTTTCATGTCTTTGATGTTCTAAGATTCTTGAAATTCTCATTAAACCTCTTGAAGCTCTCATTAAGATCCTAGAGCAGTGGTCAGCAAACTTCAGCTCACAAGCCACATGTGGCTCTTTGATCCCTTGAGTGTGGCTCTTCCACAAAATACCATGTGTGGACGCGCACATACAGTGCAATTGAAAGTTCGTGGCCCATGCACAGAAGTCAGTTTTCGGCTCTCAAAAGCAATTTCAATCATTGTACTGTTGATATTTGGCTCTGTTGACTAATGAGTTTGCCGACCACTATCCTAGAGCATCCGTATAACTGTTGTTTTGAACTCTGTATCTACTAGTTTGTTTGCTTCCATTTCATTTAGTTTTTTTTCTGGAGATTTCTTCTGTTCTTTCATTTGTGACATGTTTGTGTCTGCATTTTGCCTGTTTTCCTGTGCTTGCTGCTATGTCTCCTGGATTTGGTAGAGTGGCCTTGTGTAGTAGGTGCCCTTTAGGGCCCAATGGTTCAGCTTCCCCAGTCACCTGAGCTTGGTACTCTAGGTGTGCCCCTGTGTGGGCTGTGTGAACAGTCTTGTTGTAGTTGAGCCTTGATTGCTGTTGACATCACTGGGATGAACTGACCTCCAGGCCAATTGGCTGTGAGGACCAGCTGTGACTACAGTGGAAGAGCTGCAGTACAGGAAATACCCCTATGGAACAGGACTTACTTCAGTGGGGCTTTGGTGATTACTAAGTCTGCCTCTTGAGCGTATCACTCGTGGATGTGTAGAGCTATAATCTGGCATGGTCTGAAGCTGTCCACTGGGTACACTGCTCTGGGACATCCTGAGATGTGCAAAGTCAGCCACTGCCTGGGGCTACCTGTAAGGAGCTACAGAGCTATCTGTAGATGGCTATTACTTGTGTTAGCCTTGGAAGTGCCCAGGCAAGGCCAAGCTGTGAAGTAAGGCAGGCTGCTGCTAGTGCCAGGCCTTGGGCCTCATATTGAACGGCATGGGACATACTAAAACCAACTGCTGCTTGAGAGATTTTAGGAGAGTCTGAAGCCTAAGCCAGGACAGGCCATTCATATGGAAAAGCTGCTGCAACAGCTTGGGTGGGGCTGAAAATTGGATGGGGCGTGGTCTCAGGGAATCACCAGGGTGGGTCGAACAGTGTGAACCAGGTTGATGGAGACTCAGATATGGCGCCTGCTAGTCAGCTCTGCAATGGGGAAGGTCTCAGCACAGGAACAATGAATTCTGTGAGCATACCTATCTGGGAGAAAGCTGCCCCTGAGTTATTGCCTGGGTGCCAGACAATGCAGTTCCTCCCCAAATACCCCTGAATCCCCCCACGCCTCTGCCAAGTGTGGGAGTACAGAGGGAGCCATCTGAGTAAATCTGTGCACTGGCCCTTTAAGGAACTGCTGGGACTCCAGCAGCCTCCATGTCACTCAGCCACAATCCCCACTGGTTTTTACAGCCTGAAGTAAAAGGGGACTTCTCTTTCCAGCACTGGAACCCTGGGCTGGTGGTCTGGGACCCCTTGCTCCTCACAGGAGGGCTCTACAGCCAAGATATCCCTCCAAATTAAAACTATGCCACACATGGGTGTCAGAGCAACCTGTTCCATACCTCTACCCCTCCTACCAGTTTCAATGTATTTTCTTATTTACTTTTCTAGCTGTAGGACTTCTATTCAGCTAGATTTCAGGTGGTTCTGAATGATGGTTGTTCTGTATTTTAATTGTAATTTTGATATGGTTGTGGGAAGCAGTGAGTACTGTGTTTACCTATGCCACCATCTTGGTTTTTAAGGAAAAGCTCTCTTGTATGGTTTGTTTTATATGAATAAGTAAAGCCACTATATTTAAAACTTAACTTACAAAATAGGAAACTTTAGACTTATTATTCACCTCATCAAGAGAATACTCCTTTAAGTCATCAGTATAGGAAGCAGGGTTCTGAGTTACATATATTTAGCATACATATAACTTCCCAGATAGACATGTGCACAAAGTAAGGTATGTCTATTATAACACTGTCAATATTTCATTTATTTTGATTACTTAGGAAGTAAACCTAGTATCTTCCTAAGTGTTTCCAAAATCGGCCTGACCATAATGACCTGGAAGATTATAGAATTGCCAGTCCTCTCCACCTGAAATTTCTGAATCAGTAGCTCTGAGATGAGGTCTACGAATTTATATAGTTAATATTTTATCCATATATTTCTTATGATCAGGCAAGTTTGGGAAACATTAGTCTGCCGAGTAAAGCTCAGTTTTTTGTTTTGTTTTTTTTTCATCTTAGCATCTAAGGTCCTCCACAGTCTGGCCTTAAAGTACATTTCAAACATCTCCTACAACATTTACCTGTGTTTAAAATGACCTATTTATTCACTCTTGTCAAATAGATACTTTTCTCCCTTAGAGCTTTGCTCAAGCTGTTCCCTCTGCCTAGAAGGTCCTTCTCTCATATATTTGTCCATCAGATCTTTCTTATTCATCTTTCAAGGCTCAACTCAAATTTGAACCTCTCTATAAAGGCTTTCCTGACCACATGGTCAGGACTATGTTCTCTCTCCTATGAACTCCCACAGCTCTTCAAACCTTTATTGCAGTGATTTCCAAAATGTAATCCCTGAATCAGCAGTATCAGTATCAGTATCAGCTGGGGACTTGTTAGAAAGCCAAATTTTGGGTCCCTCTCCAGACCTACTGAATCAGAAGCTCTGGGTATAGTGCCCAGCAATCTGTTTTCAAACAAGCCCTCTACAATTCCAACGCACCCTGCAGCCTGAAAACCACTTCTCTAATCCTATATAATAAAGAGGTAATATGCAAATTAACCCTCGCGCCCTCACAAGATGGCTGCCTACGACCAGGCCTGGCAGGGGGGTTAGTGAGGGACGACCAAACAACTGAACAAGCAGGCTGCGTGGGGCGACCAGGTCGGCAGGGAGGCTAGTGATGGATGACCAAACGACTGAACAAGCAGGCTGTGTGGGGCAACCAGGTCAGCAGGGGGGTTAGTGAGGGATGACCAAGCGACTGAACAAGCAGGCTGTGTGGGGTGATCAGGCCAGCAGGGGGGCTATGGAGGGAAAACCAAATGACTGAACAGCAGGCTGCGTGGGGCGACCAGGCCAGCAGGGGGCAGTTTGGGGGCGACCAGGTCGGCAGGGGGGGGCAGTTAGGGATGACCAGGCTAGCAGAGGGGGGCAGTCGGGGGTGATTAGGCTAGCAGGGGGGGCAATGAGAGGTGACTTGGCCAGCAGGGGGGCAGTTGGGGGTGACCAGGCTGGCAGCGGGGTAGTTGGGGGGTGACCAGGCCAACGGGGGGGCAGTTGGGGGCAACCAGGCAGACTGGCAGGGGGGCAGTTGGGGGCAACTGGGGAGGCCAGCAGGGGGGCAGTTGGGGGGAAACCAGGTAGGTTGGCAGGGGGGGAAGTTGGGGGGTGACTGGGCAGGCTGGCAGGGGGGTAGATGCGGGGCAACCAGGCAGGTAGGAAGGCGAGTGGTTAGGAGCCAGTGGTCCCAGATTGCGAGAGGGATGTCCGACTGCCACAGAATCAGGCCTAAACCAGCAGTCGACTTCCCTGAGGGGTCCCTGATTGGAGAGAGTGCAGGCCGGGCTGAGGGACCCCGCCCCCATGCATGAATTTCATGCACAGGGCCTCTAGTCCTAATATATAAAAAGCCAGGGGCCATCACAACTGAAACAACTGGACAGACGACCAAACAGCAGGCTGCGTGGGGTGGCCAGGCCTGTGGCGGGGGGCAGTGAGGGGTGACCAGGCTGGCAGGCAGAGGTGGTTAGGGGTGATCAGGTCGGCAGAAGGGGCAGTTGGGGGCGACCAGGCCAGCAGGGGGGGCAGTTGGGGATGACCAGGCTGGTGGGGGGGCAGTTAGGGGCAATCAAGCAGGCAGGCAGGTGAGCAGTTAGTAGCCAGTGGTCCCGGATTGTGAGAGTGATGTCCTGGATTGGAGAGGGTGCAGGCTGGGCTGAGGGGAACCCCCCCCATGCATAAATTTCATGCACCAGGCCTCTAGTATATACACTGAGTGGCCAGATTATTATGATCTCTGAACGCATAATAATCTGGCCACTCAGTATATGCATGAATTCGTGCATGGGTGGGATCCGGCCATCCTGGCCAGGGGGAGGGAATATGGGCGGTTGTCCGGCCTGTCTGCTGGTCGAACTCCTGGTTGAGGGGACAATTTGCATATTAGCCTTTTATTATATAGGATATACAATGAATGCAGATTATTATGCGTTCAGAGATCATAATAATCTGGCCACTCAGTGTATATAAAAGCCAAGCAACTGGAACAATGGAACGACTGGAATGACTGGTTGCTATGATGTACATGGCGGCAGTCAACTGGCCCAATTGGGGCCCCGATCAGCGCCTCCCAACCTCCCTTGGCCCCTCCCCCCAGCCGGCCCCACCTCCGATTGCCCCCCCATTGGGGGCAGGGCTGGCCGGCCAACTTCCTACAGTGCCCCCGCTGCCGGCCTGGCCCCAATCGGCCCCCATCAGGTCAGGCCATCTGGACCGCACCCGTGCACGAATTCGTGCACTGGGCCTCTAGTCATTACATAAAATTGAGATATAATTCATTGGAAAATAATGTGAAATACCTTTTGTTATAGTAAAAGCCAACATAAAGTTTTATGAGTTCACTAACTGAAAAGCTAAAAGGAGACAATAATCTATGTTGACTAATGTTTCATTTATTGATTGAAGTTAAATAACAACAGGTTCAGATAGCTACTGGATTCTTTAAAATCTTTAGCAAGACAAAACAACATTGGTGAATAATTTATAAGATTCACTAACTAGTATTATTTTGCTTTAACAGAATACCTTTCTTCTTAAAAAATATAAAACTAAAATTTTAAACTGGTTCTTGTTATAATTCAAAATACCTAATTAATAACATAATTATTTCTAAGTAAAATTTAATTATCAGCTTACTGAAACAAAGCCACTGTAAAAGTACTTTTCCTAAAGTTACAATATAATAGGAAAATAAATAAGTCCAGATATTTTGTTGTGAAATTTCAACAAAACTGATCAAATACAAGAGAAATAAACCTGAACAATTATTATCTACTTTTAAAAATAAAAAAGCATGCTTTATAATTAGGTATCTCTGAAATTTGTCTTATTAATATAAAGAGCACTTTCTTGTTTTTGTTTTTAGAAAATACCATCAAATATTCCCAGAAAAGACTTCATTTCGTCAGCTTCATCATCAGGATGGTACCTACTGGGGGGAAAAAAGCAAATGTAAATGTAACTATTATTGTAACACAATTTATTTTAAAATATATAATAAATAATGTAATAAATACAAAATGGATAAACTTGAAGAATGCTGAAAGCTTAAGATGTCAAGTGAACTTCAATATGCATAACCTTGTGGGAAGTCTTGTGGTGGAAAATTAAACTTCATACACTGTCAGGTAAGTTTCTTAGATATATCTTTAAACATATTAGAAAATAATGTCATTTAATCAATACACCTAAGAATTTGACTATTCAAGAGGTGGAGGAAACTGCTACAGAGTTACTCATAAAAATGAGCAGCAGTGAGTCATTTATTAGACTTAATGTAGCTTTTTTCCCCATTGAACATTTAGAATTATGAAAGAACTGGTTGGCTAAAATGTAACTTGAACTTTTGAAATATTAGCTGATCTCATTTAGATTTCTTATTTATTTATTTTAGTGACTACAATATTATTGACTATATTCCCTATGGTGTACTTTACATCCCCATGAGGAAGTTAGCTCACCCGGGATCTAAAATTTCAATGTCTTTAAGTAAATAAAATAACCAAGGAAAAAGAATGCTGAATTTCTCTGTAAAAAATTGTTGTTGGTATTTCTTGATATGTCTTTAAAGGGCTCTTACCTGCAATCAATTTTGTTTTTACATTCACTGTTTCTAACAAAGAAATCCACTTTCTTGACAAAATTTGAAGAATTTGATCTTTTTTCAGAGTGAGGAAAACATAGCCTTTCAATCACTGGTGACAGACTTTGTTGTTTTCCTTTTTGTAAATGGACCTATATTTTGAGTTTTAAATAAAACAGCCATCATTGAAAGTTTAACTATTCAAACAGAGTTTAAAAGAAAAACAATGTAATACTTTAAAAAAATATTTGCCCCAAATAAAAATAAAATAAAATAAATAAAAGAAAAAAAATGCTTCTTACAATATTTGTATTTTCATCTTGTTGAGGAAATGTTGTCATGGAGGATGCACCAAACTTGGATGTAGCAGAATTTAATAAATAAATATCTGGCTTCTCATGTGATGAAAAACTAAAAATCAAAGTTAATTATCTATAAAATATGTCAAGTAAGATAAACCATTCTAATTTAGATGGGTGATTCTTTGGGGAATATGATTGAAGTTTACCATATTTGTCACCATAAAGATTGATGCCCTATTTCTTAGACTCATGGAGACTTGGTGTATCTCCTTTCCTTTGGACAAAACAACAACTTACATATCCCAAATTAGGTAAGAATACTATTTTAAAGAGCGACAGACATAATCACTCAACTGTTTTCTTTAAAAAATTGGGTCTCATGCTTTATTGTTTTCATCTAGCAGTCTGTAAATCTTTGCTAGATCTCCCTTTTAATCTCCTTTCCTTATTCTGGTCTCAGTGTGGACAGGCATTTCTAGTTATCTTCCTCTGTATAACTTTATACTAGAATTCACCTTTAATCTTCTGTATTAAATTCATTCATTAAAAAACACTTGTTATTTGCTTCCATATGTCAGATATTGTACAAGGATCTGAGAATAAAGTGGTAAAGAAATCCTCAGGGAGTTACAGTTTAGTAGAGGAACAGACAGACAATAAGTAAATACATATCATTCTACAAATCCCTAGAATGATTTTTTTGTGATCAAACTGTTTATCTGTGCTTAACAATCTTAGATGACACCTTATTGCCTACTATGAAGGTAAAAAACTAGAGGCCCCTAGGCTACATCCAAACTACAGACATTAGAATTATTACTTTTGGAGGAGGGTGCTAGAGATTATCACATTTTTTAAAATTAGTTGTCAAAATTACAAGTCAGGAGATGTCACATAACATTTTAGATGCCAAGCATTTTATTTTTTTAAACTAGAATATTTGACAACACTAGACACTCATTTCCTGCATAGCAACAACTCGTTGGAGCTGAGTAGTGGTTTCTCTCTTTAGATGGGACACTCCACAGTTGGCTTTGACTCACCAAGTCGTGAAGTCAGGTTGAGTCTGTAACCTACCAGATACAGTACAGGTGCCTAATATGGCATTTAAGGTTCTTCACAATCAGACCTCAGCAATCTCAGCCTTAATACTGTGGCCACACAGACCAACTTCATTGACCCTTAAGCATAGGATGCCTTTTAAAACCTTATCCCTTGCACATGCTTCTTCTACTTGCAATGCCTTATTGAACTCCTATTCAGCTTTCAAGTCTTGTGAAAAATGAAGATTCCTGGGCTCCAGTCCCAGAGACCATGATTCAGTAAGTTTAGTGTGGGGCCCAGGAGTGTGCATTTTAAACATCACCCCCTAGGTGATTCTGATGCAAGTGGTCTGACAACAGCACTTTGAAAAACTCAGCTCTAAGATTAAGAGGATTTAGTTTGGCTAATACTTTACAGCTTCTTTGACATCTTAAGACTTGATGCCCATCTCCAATTACATGTCAGGAGAATATCAAATTGTAAAATGTTGTACAAACTTGTATCCCAAACCCAAGTTCTAAAACTTGCCTGTTTGACATTTCTCTATGGAATTTGCTCTCTGACTCTTGGAGGTATAGTTCACTTTCCCTGGTAGTTGAACTCAAAGTGTTTCCAAATCCTATATAAAGAGATAACATTTTGAAATAAAATGCCAGGAAACAGCTGAATGGAGCTTTTCACAAGATCTACAAGGGCTCACTTTATGCAACAGATATAACCTGGCTAAGGAAGGAATGCATAATTCTTCTCAATAATAAAATTCCATTTGCATAGCAAAATAAGGGAACAAAGCTAAGAGAGTAAAACCACAAAATATGTAGAGTAGCTTATTAGTCACTATATTAAAAGATCTCTAAATCACTATTATTTACTTTCTAGAGTGCTAATGCACAAAATTCGTGCAAGGGGCTTGGCCCTCGCAGCCCCAGCTTCATCTGGAAGGTTGTCTGGAAGGATGTCTGGTTGTCCAGTCTAATTAGCATATTATGCTTTTATTATTATAGATTTTTAATTCATGTAAATGATCAAATTAAAGTTCATTCAATATTTTCAATGGTCTACATGTAATTAAGTTAAATAAAATGTTTCTATACACAGGGAAACATATATTGTAATTGATTTTCCCAGTGTCAAAGCTATGCCCTCATAGGATTAGGCTGCCTCGAATGATCAGTATAAATTGCTTCTTAACTTGCAGTACACAGTGACTTTTAATTTTGAGGTAGGGACCAATAGTTGTCTTGTAATATAAGAAATTGTGCCTACTGACCCCATGTTGGATATTTTTCTGGTCTATGTTGTGAAGGTGGTCAAATCCTATTCTTTTTGAAAGCAGTATTAGCTCTTTAGGTAATTCTTAGAACCCTGAAACAATATTTCAACTTCTATTTGCTCCCTTAAGAAAGCCTTTTTAAAAATAGGACTGGGGTGAATACATTAAGAGTCAACTATAATTCTGAGGGAATGATTTCCCTTATTGCAGCCATCATGGGAGAGAGCATCTCCATTTCACTGTCACGTCATACACTTACCAAGATTTTCACTTCACTGTTTTAGTGAACAGGAGTAAATCTGCCAGTAACTCAAGGAACTAAATCCCATTATTTTTGGATTGAATATGATTTAAATACAATATTCAATGCAGGAGAAACAAATCCTTTTCCTATTTATTTATACCTGATAAAGTTAATAGTTCTCCTAGAAATAAAAGTTATCTTTTATTTTCTTTGCTAGCAGATAAATACTTTTAGAAAGAAAATATTTTTGTCCCAAATATTAGCAGACCATGTGTGATCTTAGAATGGAGAGCTGGATAGTCTGTTTTATGAGAAAAAATTGAATAAGCAATCTGAATTTGAATAGGGTCTTTAACTAAATAGGGGAACAACAGAATAGAAAAAGCTCATTTGCATACTATCCTCATGGAATGACCTCGACCCCTGTCCTCAGGAGTAGGAAATGTTATCTGTGGAAGGGTCAAATTTTCAGTTCTGCTAAAAATTATAATCTTAACAAACCAAAGCTAATTAAGCAAGCAAATAAAAAAAAGACAAAAACATTAGTCCCAGAAGCTGAGCTGAAAAACATTCAAAGAATTTCTCAAGAAATTATTTCATACTAACATACAATTTTACCTGATGTTTTTGTGTTCTTATCAGCTGAAAAGCTAGTAACTTCTATGAAGTTTTCATCATCAAAATCATCCCAAACTTCATTTTCCAATTCGAAGTTCACATTCAAAACTTCTGAAAATGGAGAGTTGTTTTTAGCCACATCTATCAAATTCTGGTTTTTAGATGCAATAAGATTTCTGTTAAACAGCACTGCTTGAGGGGCTTTCTCATTTGAAGTTGTAGAATAGATCCAGCTAGAAAAATCTGCCATGTGTATGTATAAAAGAGTGGAGGTACTTTTTTTAAAAATATATATTTTATTGATTTTTTACAGAGAGGAAGGGAGAGGAATAGAGAGCTAGAAACATCGATGAGAGAGAAACATCGACCAGCTGCCTTCTGCACACCCCTCACTGGGGATGTGCCCGCAACCAATGTACATGCCCTTGACCGGAATCAAACCTGGGACCCTTCAGTCCGCAGACCGATGCTCTATCCACTGAGCCAAACCGGTTTTGGCTGGAGGTACTTTTTAAACCATATTATCTACTGATCTATCAAACATATCAAGTATGAAACAGAGGTCTTGAATAGTAGTTTTCAAAAGTATTGGGTCAAGCATTATTGAATACTGTATTTAACCAATTCTATTCACTCAATTATACACACTGATAGTTGAACTAACTTTAATTTTTAATGAACTCTTGTAGATTGAATAAATTTCCATCTTAATTCTTATATGAGAATAACCCCACTCCAAGCTAGGGTTATTATTGGAAAATGGTCTTCCTCCCTCCAGCTCTTCTCTCTACAAGTTAATTTTGAGTATTTTTATGAAATATATTTGTCCAAATTATATCCTAATTTTTCTCCTCCTAAAAAATCTTGAGTTTATATATTGTTTGAAGGCTGAGCTTAGAGCCAGACTACCTGGGTGAAAATCCCACCTTCCTCATTTACTAGTTGTATGCTCTTAGACAAGAAATTTAAACCCGCTAAGCCTAGTTTTCTCCTCTGTGGAATGGTAACAGTATCTACAAGACAAGATTGTTATGGGGACTAACCGCCTACTCTTGTGCAGTTTTCCATGCCAGTGTGTTAATAATTGTTTAATGACTGCTTCTCCAAAAAGTATGAATATACTAGTACATACATATATGTTTGTTTTATGTATTATATATACTTATTATAAGCAAAGGATATGCAGCACACAATTTGCAAATAATAAAATATACAGCATGCTTTATTATAAGTTCCACATATCTAATTGAGTCTCACTGAATGTTTTCATTGAATTTTGCCAAACTCTTACATCTGTGATTGCAACTGACAAGTGAATGTAGTTCTCACATGAATGTTGTTTGATATTTTTGTTGACGTTAACAAATAGGATAAAAGTTAAATAACAAAGACATATGTTGGGACTTTACCCATTCATCCACTGACTCAAGCAACTTCTTTGCTGAATTGGATTATATTTTCAAATGCTAGATGAATACTCCCTCAGTTTTTTTGTGCTATTCACAATGCAATGGCTACAGACATAATACAATTCTAAATTTAATTTGTACTATTAACATTTTCTTCATCACTTTCTTAAGTCTAAACAACAAACAAAACAATAAACCAAGCCTTGATTTGTAGTGTTTGCTGATTTCCATGGTATAAATACTTCCACTATGGTTGATTTTAAGATATCAACATAACATCATTGAATGCAAAGTTGAAAAAAAAGGCTAACAGCACCCTATTGTATATTATTTTCACTATATAGATACAAATATAGATGCAAAGAATCTCAAGAACACAGATAGTAAAACGTAGTGGAATAAATAGGATGTGATTAGTTTTGAGTATTTATAACCTTTGCTTTAATATTGTATTTAATTGAAAGTTTATATACAACTAAACTTTTAATAATAGTTGAAAGATTCCCAAAATTTTAATAATAATCTCTCACTAGCCAGTACAAGTTTGCTCCAATCACTAAGTTTCCTTCATTTTAAAGATTCTCTATCTTCTTCTTCACCTTTCCAAATCCTATTTTGTCCTTCAACTGCACCTACAACTACAGTTCACATTTTTCTACTTTGTCCTTAAACTTCACCTACAAATATAGTTCCCATTATTTTGCACATTGGTATACATTCACAATATAATATGTCCTAAAAATAGAAGTAGGTACTAAGTGCATAGGGAATAGAACCTAAACCTACAACGGCAGTCAGAGTAAACACCTTTCAGATAGTAACATAGTAAGAAGGTAACATTGGAATTTGAACTTGATAGAATTTTGTGACTATGGATCAGGGCAAGAAAGAAAGTCAAGATATTCCATGAAGGGAGAACATCATGTGAAAAGCATAGCAGTATGAGAGACAAGAGAATGCTTGGAGAACTGTATGTTTTCAGATTTTATGGAACACAAAGTAGAAGGAGAAGGCAGGGCCCACTGAGATTGCACAGACAGTTAAGTGTGAGATTGTGTTGAAGCTTGTTTGACATGTTAAGAAATTCACTTTATTTTTCTTATAGGCAATAAATATTAAAAATATTTTAGCAAGAGGCTTACATGATCAGGTATGCCTGTTAGATCACTTGGAATAGTTATGAATTAGAGGATGAGATTGGAAGCAAAGGAAAAAAGTTAAGAAAGCCACTGCAATAAGTGAGAAACATTGAATATTTTAGCTCGAGTATCAGCAGAAGAAACAGAGGAAAAAATAGATATAGAGATGTTTAGGTGGTAATATACATAGGACTTGGTGATTAATTACATGTGAGGTAAGATATTTAGGTTGACTCTTTTCTGTCTTTTAACAGCTTGGAAAATAAGAGAGTTCTTTCATTCAGCTAAGGAAAAATGAAAAGGAGCAGAGTGAGGTATAGAGAAAACAGAAAGAAAGAGTTCAGACGCTGACATGTTAACTTTTAGGTGGATATGTCTAGAAAGGCGATGCATAGATGGGTCAGGGGCTAGACAGAAAGATCTAGATGGGAATATAGACTTAGAAATCATCCAATTATAGTTAGTAATTGAAGACATGGACTTAGGTGACATTGCCTAAGAAAGATTTATAAAGTGAGAACAAACAAACAAACAAATAAAAAGAATCCTTTTGCAGCATCAACAGAAAGAAAAGCCCAAGCAGTTGCAGAAGTAGCAGGAGGCCCAATTTTGAGAGGTTTAACCGAAACCAAAGGAGACTTCCAAAAGGAAGGACAAGACAAAGTGTCAAATACTACAAAGCTCAAAGAAAAGGAAAGTTGAAAGGAGTTCATTGAATTCAGCATGTAGGAGGTCACTAAATGGTCTGAGAAAAAGCAGTTTCAAAGGAGTGATGGAGAACTCAAATTTTAGTGAATGAAGAGTGATAAGGAGGTAAGGAAGTGAGCACAGTGAGTATAAATTGCTCTTTCAAGAATTTTTGTTTCAATGGGAAAGAAAGAGATAGAGAGTATAAAGACTAGTGATTGTTTTTTGTTTGCCTAGCATGCTTTTCTTTCTTTTAGTAGGAGTATCTTTCTTGTCCTTTGAGGAAACTGCCTCCAACATTCCATGTGATGCTGGTGAGGATGTCATTCATTGCACCCTGGCTTCCCCAGGGCCACGGGGGTGGAACACATGACCCAGTCTCCAGGGTACAGGGAATGCTTAAAGCAGGAATGGGGAACGTCCAGCCCGAGGACCATATAAGGCCCAAGAAATGATTTGGTCTGGCCCTGCCAAGGGATTAGGGGTGAGTTAATTAAACGTTTGACCAAATATAGTAGGCTAAGTTTTAAGTTGATAATTTTGTATGGCCCGGGAATGATGTTATAAATATCCCAACGGCCCTTGGCAAAAAAAAGGTTTCCCACTCTTGGCTTAAAGAATGAACACAACACTCAAATGAGGCCAGGTGGGATGAACTCTGGTCTGCCAAAGCTAATAGGGAACACTGCATTTTTTCTACTGAAGCTGTTAAACTGGGAAAATGTGAGTTGGGGGCATATTACCATGTGCAAAATCCCATTTAAAAAATAAAGCCAATTAGTAACCAGGATATCTAAATAAATGAGTGAAAATCAGAGGCATGATGAGATCATTTGAATGCCTGGATCTAGCAAGACTAAAGCCAGATACCTGTCCGGACTTAGCTTACATGAGATAATTGGTTTCCTTTTTTTGAATAGAATTTCTAGAAGTCACTTGCAATCAAAAAGGCCATAACTAGTTGGATGGGACATGGAGCTGAAGAGGAAAGAGACTTGAGCATATTTATATACTAAAGAGAAAGAGACAATAGGGAAGAGAGCTTGTAAAAATGTGGGGAAAAGGAGAAGGATAAATGGTCTCTAAGTCCCAAGTAAGATAGGATTGGAAAGATTAAGATTGTCAGTGGAGAGATAAACCTTGAATAGAAGAAAAGATCATCCTTTTCTTTTAAGACAAATAGAAAGTTAATGATGGGTGCAGAGACAAAGAAATATAGAGTTGTGGGGTGGAAAGTTGAAAAAGTTCATATATATATTTTTTTATTTTTAAAATAAAAAAAATTTTATTTAAAAAAATATATATTTTATTGATTTTTCACAGAGAGGAAGGGAGAGGGATAGAGAGTTAGAAACATCGATGAGAGAGAAACATTGATCAGCCGCCCCCTGCACACCTCCCACTGGGGATGTGCCCACAGCCAAGGTACATGCCCTTGACCAGAATCGAACCCAGGACCCCTCAGTCTGCAGGTCAACGCTCTATCCACTGAGCCAAACCAGTTTCGGAAGAGTTCATATATTATTGGCTCAATTTTTAATTCTTCACTGATAACTAAAAGTCAATTTCAATTTATAGAAATGGCATTGGACTGGGAATCAAAAGATATGGATTCTATTTCTGGTTCTGCCATTAATTAGATGTGATTTTAGACAAGTCATTTAAACCCTCAAAGTCTTGGCTTCCTTCATGGTAAAATGAAGAATTAAAATTTTATGATTCAACACTAGAGGCCCAGTGCATGATTGAATCATGCACGTGTAGGGTCCCCTACACGCTTTTGCTTTTCGTGGTGGAGCTGGGTGCCTGTCCGCTGGTGCACCAGGCCTTTCAGAAGCCTCTGGCTCTGCGGAGGCTTCTGAAAGGCCTGGTGCCAGAGCAGACAGGCACCCAGCTCCCCCACTTTTGATGGTCCGCGGCCGCTGAGGGGGGCTACCCTGCTGTTGAGAGGCACGGATCCGCTGCCGCTGAGGGGGGCTGCCGCGGACAGCTGGCTACCCTGCCGTTGAGAGGCGCAGCTGGGTGTCCGTGGCAGGTCCCCTCAGTGGCCGCGGATCTGGCCGTTGAGAGGCACAGGGGGCGGGAGTCCCACCCCCTGCGCCTCTCAACAGCAGGGTAGCCCCCCTCAGTGGCAGCGGATCCGTGCCTCTCAATGGCCGGATAGGCCACCCCGAGTCCCGCCCCCCAGCCTCCTGCCACCCAATCGTAGGCATAGCGGAGTGATGGTAATTTACATGTTACTCTATTATTAGATAGGATGCTTTCTCATAAAATTTCTGGCATTTTTCTTTTTCCCTTTTTGAAATTGAAATACAGATAGTAAAACTTGCTTTGTTTTTCTAAAAACATTCTTAAGAGCAGTATTTGAATAGATTTATAGTATGTTTTGTCACCAAAGGCTAATGTGTGAAAAGTATAATTTACACAATTACTAGTAATAATAGTACCAAATACTATAAGAGTTTTACATACATTATCTCATTTAATGCTAAAATATAACCAGATGAGGGTATCAAGAAAAATGGGTAAGTATACTATGAAAGGTTACACAACTACTAAATGGCAGAGCTAGAATATATTATATAGATCTTTCTTTCAAAAGAGGGGGTAGTTGCTGCGGGGGAGGGGCAGATAGATGGTGGATGTGGTCATGGGCAGAGACAAGTGCCAGGAGCAGTGCCTCCTGTCGCTGCCCCTGTCCTGCATCTGGGTCATCATGAAGAGCTCGCCCTGCCCGAGGTGTCCAGAATCAACCAGGAAGCGCTCTTGCTCACGGCTAAGGCTATGGAACTCTTTGTTCAATATCTAGCCACCTATTCCTACAGACCTGGCAGTGGAAAAGAAAAGAAAGCACTTACAATGTTTTAACAAATACTGCAGAGGAATCAGAAACTTTCCAGTTTCTTGCAGACATACTACCAAAGAAGATACCAGCTAGTATATATCTAAAAATACTTAAGTAGAAGAGAGAAGAAGAGGAGAAGGAGGGGAATAACAATGATGATAAAGTGATGATGAAGCAGAATCCTAAACCCAAAATGAAAAGCTTTTCAAATCCACCTAGTGAGGAGGATCCTGGATTAGCCCAGCCTTCAGTCTCCCCACCTTTCAGAGGTTTCGAAGATACTGTGCTCCTTCCTGGGATGCAGGGCCTGATGCACCTATACCATAAATGTCCAGAAGGAAAGTTGTCAGGCCCACAATGCAGTTGGAGGGCATGAAGAGAGAGCTGTCTGTACAGCCAAAGACAATTCTGTTTAACTTTCATTTAGGGATAGAATTCGAAGAGCTTCTAAATACCAGTTATGTAAAAACAACTACATTCAGTTTTAGCTCAATGTAATTTATGTTACATTTTGCTACATTGTATGTAGTATGTTACATTTACATTTTTGTATTTCAAGAAAATTTGAATATTTGTCTAAATACAGCACTTTGAACTGTAAAGAAAGTTTTTTTTATTTAAAGTTGTATGTATTTTTGCAGTAAATGCTCTATAGATCTAAGTTTAGAACCCTCTATTATTCTAATGCCTTCCTTATTACCTGTGACACCTTAAATTATGAAATTTAAAAGTAAGTATTTCTAGCGTTTTTATTCCCAGAGAGAAATTTCAAGTCAAATCATAAATCTAAAAAGAAATATTACCTCTGAATAAGCATATTCTTCTTAAACATTTTAGAACCTTTTGTATTGAAGATATCTCATTTACTGTTTCTTTCTTTACACCCATGGTAACTTTTTACTATCCACAAGAGAAAACCATAAGCTCCATATTTTTTCACATTGGGTAAATTTCTGGCTCTTATCCTTTTAATCTTTTTTTTTTAATCGTGTCATTTACATCCAGTAAAAGCATCCTTAATGTTCAATCTCTTGGTTGTGTAAGCAAGCAGTCAGTTCTATCACCCCAAATATTCCCACATACCCTTCCCCCTATTCCCAGGCAACCACTGATGTTTTTTGTCTCTCTTGTTTTTAAAGTTTATTTTTTTAAATAAAAAAAAGGGGGGTAGCATTAAGCAACACAGTTATCATTGGAGGTTAAAGTATCATGATGAGACTTTTATATCATATATAAATTGAATTTGGAATAGTGGGTAGAAAAGAAATAAAAGTAGAAAAGCTCTGTGAAAACAACATAAAAGTAAGTACAGGGAAGGATAAACTCTGCTATGCAGTACAAGGAGTAAGTTAGAGGGCTATACGTTGAAGGGAGATAAAAATAAGAGGGTTGAAAATCTTATGCCTTCTAAGCATGTTGTAATGATGTTCAGGCTTTGAACAAGTTGGATAAATGCTCTAGGTGAGGTCAGGGGATTCTTCTTAATCTTATATTGGGCCTAATGGTTATCATAGTGTCATAAGAAGTGGTGGGCACTCCAGCCCTTGCTTACTTAAGATCTTAAATTAGGGCTAGAAGAAGCATAATGACAGCTTAAAGAAAAGTGTGGCAATAGATACCAAGTCCACACACATGAAATTATTTTCAGAAAACCCTATACTTATCATTTCTACATATAGCTACTGAAAAACAACTCTATGGCCAGGATTATTTCTCACACATTTTAACAGACTGGTTATTAAATATGACCCAGAGAAATTATGCTCTTAATGGCAGGATCCAGACTAATGATGAACCAGTCACAATATTGAAAAATGTATATGCATTATCTCATTAATTAAATGACAAACACAGATAAAAGGCAAACCTAGATTACACACCAGCTATATCCTACAAATTAGATTATATTCTTACTAGAGGCCCGGTGCACAAATTCGTGCACCTGTGGGGTCCCTTGGCCTGGCCTGCGGGGATTAGGCCGAAACTGGCTCTGTGACATCCCCCGAGGGGTCCCAGGTTGCGAGAGGGCGGTTTTCGGGTGACGCACCCCAGAATCGGGCTCCCTCCTCTCTGGTTCTGGGTGTGTCACCCAAGAACTGCAGCTGCCAAGTCACCGAAGCTTGGCAGCTCCTGTGTTGTGTGTCTTCCCCCTGGTGGCCAGTGTGTGTCATAGCTACCGGTTGGCTCTTCGCTTAGGCTTTTATATATATACATATATCACAGAAATTGTAAGAATCACAGGTTTTAGAGATATTAAAGGTCACCAATTTAATCTCTTAATTTTAAAGCCAAGGCCCAAAGAAATTAAATAATTTTTCCAAGGTCACACAGTCATTTTATAAAATTGGACTAATTTTAGAAACACAAAATTATTTTAAATAATTCCAAAGATATATAAAAGTAATAGTTCAGCATTTTAATACATTCTGTACCCAGAGACCCCTTTTTCCTCAGCTTTTCCTCATATTATCTTTAAATAAAAATAGTCAACACTATATAGGGAAGATTTTCTTTTAAACTCTAAGACAGATATAGTAAGACCATTTGAAATAACAGACCCAAAGAATTTAAAATTGGTTCAATTACCCAAGAGAAAAATGTTGTCAAATTTATAATCATAATGATTTCAGATGTTGACTTTTCAATAACATTATTTGTTAATCCAAAATAATGATAAATCATATTCTCTCTCAAGTCAATATCAATAGTAATTTACCTTTGTCTTGATAATCAGATGGTTCTTGTTGAACATTTGAATAGATTTCATGCTGATCCCTCTGCTCCAGTATAGATAATTCAGGTGTATTTAAATATTCTGACCTTTATAAAGATAAATAAAACTGTAAAAATTCTAAAGAAAATAATGAAATTAATCTGACTCTAAAAAATACTTATTCATATAAATAAATAAAAAGGGATGGTTCATTCACTCAACATTTCTATGATAAACTGTACCAGCCTGGATAGTAAAGGGTAAAAACAGGTTTTAATGGAATCAAGAGATACTTAGTCATCTTTATATGCCCCAAATATGTAGATTATCTGCTATCTATATATAGCCTTAAAAATCTGTTGCTAATGCTATTTTCTGTTAGAAAAAAAGTCTAGGATCTTTTGAAATAGTGTTGGTACCTGTTCTACATTAGTTAAGTATATTAAATATCATCCCTGCATATAAAATTCCCTTATCTGAATGGGAAATGACATATACTATTGCCATCTAGGCATCAAAACACAGGTAAAGAATGCTGACTTATTAACTAGGAATATGAGCTTCAGTTATTTCATCTATAAAATGGAATAAAAATACCTCATGTTAAGGGCAAAAGACATAAAAGTAAAATATTTTAATTATAAAGTATTTTATAAATCTGAGGTATTATTAATATACAGTGGACTACTAAATGAAAAGATTAGACTTTGTACACAAACATCAATTCTCTTTTTAAACTATACTCTTGTCTACGGTTAAATTTAGAAGGCAGAGAGAGCCTGATAGAATGACATATAGGATGGATAGTTTCCCAGGGAAGAGATTATTCAATGAATGTTAAAGTATTCTTTAACTGTAGAGTTCTAAGTAGTTTAGGGTCTGAAAGATAATGTAACTCTTATGATGTCATTACCTTATGTAACCAAATTATTACCATGATTTGAAAGTAGTAGTGACCACCCTTCTCTGGGTAAATGACTACTTGGAGGAACAGAGAGTTTATTATGAATATTTTACAAATATATTTGTACCTTGATATACTAGGAAGAGAAGCTTTTGGAGTAAAACCAAACTCCTTAAGGTCCACACTTTGAAATTTATTCATTTGCATCTATTAATGAAAAAAAAAAAAAGGTTTGGCTACCAAAGGTTTGGCTATCAATACCTTTTAACAAATGAGCCAAATAGTAAAATTCCTGCTGGATACATAAAGACCAAAAACCAATGAATTATGAAACTCAGGCTAGTTCTCAAATCATATTTCCTTCTTAGGCCCTTCTTAAATGTAGATATTCTTCAAGGTTCTTTACTAGGCATTATTCTCACTCTACAAATTCTCAAAAATTTCATCTACTCCCATAGCTTCAGTGATTATCTACATGTGAATGACTCTCAAATCAATATTTCTAGCTTAGCTCTTTCTCCTAATTTTCAAACAGTTTTGTCTGGCTGTCTGTAAAAAAACTTTAGTTAGACATATTGCAGGCCTCTAAATTCACTATTTCCCTAATTGAACTGATAGTGTCTCTACACCTCCAAGCTTGCTTTTCCTTTAGAGTTCCTACCCCAATGAGGCCCTAGATTTTTTCCCAGATGCTTGAGCCAGAAAGTTGGGCATTATCTTTACTCCATTGTCCCCCCTCATAACCATTTAAGTACCAAGCTAGTTGATTCTATCTATGGAAAATATTTTATACTTCTCTCCGTTACTACTTGCCACTACACTAGACTAGGATGTCATCTTGCTTGCATTATTGTAAAACCCACCTAATGAATCCTTATGTTCCTTTTGTATCATTCTCTAATCCATTCTCTACATTGTATACATAATAAACTTTATCAAATGCAATTCTGATCATATCACTGATTAAAGTCCTTCAGTGACTTCCCAATACTTTCAGGATAAAGTCCAAAGCCTTAAAATAGCAAACAGATGTTTATGATCTAGCTTCTACGTACTTTTCCAGCTTCATCTCTCTCCACTTCCCCCATCCTATCTAATAATAGACAAATATGCAAATTGACCATACCTCCGACACACCCTCAAGCCACGCCCACCATCCAATCAGAGCGAGTATGCAAATTAACCCAAACCAAGATGGCTACAGCCACAGAGATCAAGGTTTCCTAGGTAACAGAGGAAGCCAAGCTTTCCGCCTGCCCTGGCCAGGCCTAAGCCTCCACTCAAGCTACGAAGTTTCAATTATAGAAGGTAAACAAATGCAAACAAATGGCGGCAGAATGGAGCTTGAGAGAGCAGGCCAGGGTTGCCGCCTGGCAACAGGGGAAGCAAAGCTTTCCGCACACCCTGGCCGGGCCCACCCGCTTAAGGCTACAAAGTTTCAATTATAACCCCAACACAAATGGCTGCCGGCCTCGGAGAGAGCCCCAGGCTTGGCTCCGCTCCAGGCTACAAAGTTTCAATTGTAGAAGGAAAATAAATTCCAGATACCAGGGCCTCTGCTTGGGTTGCCAGGGGACGTGGCCGGCCTGCAAACCACCACAGGCTCCTCGCTCAGGCCGCCCCACACCCCAAGGGAACCCCTGCCTGATCTGGGACGCCCTTCAGGGCAAACCAGCTGGCCCCCACCGCTGTACCAGGCCTCTATCCTATCTAATAAAAGAGTAAGATTGATCATCACTGCAACACACAATATAGCTGCCCCCATGTGGTCAAAGATCCTGCCCCATGTGGACACAAGATGGCCACCACAAGATGGCCAGCAGGAGAGGGCAGTTGGGAGGTACCCGGCCTGCAAGGGAGGGCAGTTGGGAGGCACCCTGCCTGCAAGGGAGGGCAGTTGAGAGGGACCAAGCCTGCAAGGGAGGGCAGTTGGAGGTGATCAACCCTGCAGGAGAGGGCAGTTAGGGGTGACCAGGCCGGCAGAGGAGGGAAGTTGGGGGCAAACAGGCTGGCAGCAGAGTGGTTAGGGGGTGATCAGGCTGGCAGGCAGAAGCGGTTAGGGGCAATCAGGAAGGCAGGCAGGCAAGCAGTTGGGAGCCAGCAGTCCTGGATTGTGAGAGGGATGTCTGACTGTCCGACTATCTCCTTCACTCAACTGTAAGCTCTATGAGAACTAGGGTTAAAACTGTCTTATTCATGCCGATCCCGGGATCAGGCCTAAACGGGCAGTCGGACATCCCTCCAGGGGTCCTATATTGGAGAAGGTACAGGCTGGGCTGAGGGACAACCCCCCTCCGTGCACGAATTTCGTGCATCGGGCCTCTAGTCACTTATAATTGAAGTCCAGACATATTGTATTACTTCAATTTTCTAACTGAAGAGATCTCTATCTCTTTCTCAACTCTGAAACACTGCATATTCTCTACGTCTAGAATACTTTTTTATCCCTCTCTACCACCACCCTAGTGCCCACCTCTTCATACTTGCCTTATGCCAATACATCCTTTAGGTCTCACTCATGTTTATTAGGAATATTTTCCTGACCTATCACGTATGAAGTGAATACACTTTTTATCTAAGTGCAAGTTATCTTACACTTCTGCCACAGAATCACCTATCATACTATACTGGAAAAGCCTATTTACTTAGCTATCTCCTTCACTCAACTGTAAGCTCTATGAGAACTAGGGTTAAAACTGTCTTATTCACCACTGTATCTTAGCACCTATTATAGTGCTTGGCATATTTTTGGTGCTCAACGACTATGGAAAGGGAAAAAAAAAGAATATGAAATAAATATGAAAGAAAAGAAGGAAAAACTTGAGCAGCTAAAAAATTCTCTCAGATGGTAGTCATTTCAAACTGCATGCCTCTCCCTGTTTCCCAATATTCCTCTTGATTTAGCCTCATGATTTAGGATCTTCATTCTTATACAAGCCCTAGAAAAGAAATAGCCACTCTGCCATTTTCTTGACTTGGTTATTTTGCGGCCTGACCCATTATTTTGCCCTGGCTATGATGACTTAGGCTTAGAATAAGTCTGCTAGTGACTAGCCTATCCAGCAGTAGGAACTCCCATTTATTCATTATTTGGAAGGGAGGCTCTTGCTCAGTACTCATCTAAGTGCATGAATCAAAATCAACACAGACTTCCCAGCCCAGTACAGCATAGACCGAGCCAGGAAAGGGCAAGAGTGTCTAGTTTTAATTACTGAACCAAGCCAAGCTACAAATTCCTCCTTTCTGAAAACAAAACAAAACAAAAAACTAATGAGGGAAGAGTCTGTAAATATGTCCCAAATGTGTACTTACAGATTGATTATTAAGAACTACAATACCTTTTCCTTTAAAAACAGTGTTATGAATAATGGTCATATTCCTAGTCAAGCCCTCAAGTACAATGTGGCTACCTACTTAATTTATACTCAGTAAAGGAATATTCATATACATTTAATTACAGAACAAGGGATAAATGATATTAAAACTAACCTTAAGACGTTTAACTGGAGGAAGAGATGAAAAAGCATTTCTGTTTCTTAAATCAGATAAATATGAAGAAATTGCTGACTCTTTCATTTCTGACTTCTGTGCAACTCCAGTTTTACCTATGAAAAGAAATATATATAAGCATAACCAATGGACGCAAGACACTGGGGGAGGGAGCGGTGAGGGCATGTGCCAGGGGGTGGGGGAGGCCAGGGAAAGGTCAATGGGGAAAAAAAGGAGACATATGTACTACTTTTTGTAATACTTTAAACAATAAAATAAAATAAAAAATTAAAAATAAAGAGCATTCATACTAAAAAAAAAAGAAATTATAGATTCTTTAGATTAAACTTTAGGTATTGTTCATAGAAAGCCATATTTCTTTAAAATTTCTAATCTAATATTTACTTTTTTCATGTTGCCCACAAGAGAAAGAAAATTATTTGTTACAAAATGCATAATTTAAATATCACACATAATTAGAATGTAATTACTATTTATCAAAAACCTTTCAATTTTTAAAACCTGAAATAAACTTGTGTTATGGAACTCACAGCAGTCATGTCCACAAGTCTGTTTATTTTTACAGTGATGATTACATTCTCGGTTCCCAGGTTTTTTGCAGGTAGTCATTCCTAAATTAATATAAGATAAACAAACCCATTTTTACTACATCTATTATAATGAATTTAATATAATTAAGTTATAACCAGTCTCTCCTTTCAAACAATACAAAAAGACTATGACTTTTTACATTTCCTAAAATATTAACCCATTTAATATGTAATTTTTAAAAAGATAGTTCTGATAATAGTCCTGTCCCACTATTAGTGGCAACTCAGCTTTACACAAGCAGCACTGAGCCATCTTTAAGCTTTTGTTAATTTCCCTGAAATAAATAGAGTAAATCAGCACTTCTTGTCCTGAATGAGGTAAGAATAAGGGTGGAGTTTTGAAACTTGTGCTGCTTTGTATGTAAGCCTGAAGAACTAGGAAAGAAGCAAACCTCGTGGCCTTTTGATGCCATCACTGATAGCTGCTAGGAGATAGGACACCACACATGTTTAATAGATGTTAGAAATAAGTGCTTTAGGGGTACGAGAAATTTTATATAAATTCATAGAAAGGAGAGATTGCTTCCAACCTGATCCCCCAAACTAGAATTAATACATCTGAATATGTAATTTATTCACTTACTATATTTTAATATAGGCTTTTTCTTGATCTTAGCACTCACTAGTAACAAGGAGGGAGGGAGAAACATTTGAACTGGTCCTAAAAGGACAGAAAGGATCTGGACTTGAGAAGGGGAACAAAGCGAGATGTCCCAGGGGAAAAACATGTTATCCAAAGGCAGCAAACTACAAATGGTAGAAACAAAATCAGTTTACTTTTGCTAGAGCATAGATTTTCAGTGAACTAAAAATGTAGATAGTAAAGAGCTTTGAAACCTTTACAACCTTTCTTGACATTTTACTCTTCATTTTTAGTGTCTTTGCTCCATCAGCCTTTTTCAATGATAATACTGTGTACGTATAGTGCCCTAGAGTAAATGAATAACCTGCTCACCACCATATGAGGCAACTGGCCAGACACCTTGAGGGCTAAGCAGATCAATGTATTGGGTACCGATTAAGTAATAAAACATCCCTGGCAACTGGAAGCTAATAGCTGAACAATATTGTTCCCAACTGAACATAAACAACTTTGGAAGAATATAAACAATACTCAGATAAGGCCACACTGACTATAGAAGACAGAGATAAGACTACAGTGCCATTATTTCTAAAACTGGAGATACTAGTAAGGACCCTCAAGAACCACAAAAATAACTAAACATCCCCCTCTTCTGGTTGACACAAATGACTACTATTTCTTTAATCCTTCCATCTCCAAGATAAAAAATACCCAGATATTCAACACTCCACTTTCTGAGAGCACCCAATACAGAACTGACCCCTGCTTTCTCTAAACCCTTCTAAGAATCACCCAGCACAAGTGGAAATCCTCAAACTCCTCAACTCCCCGAGATGACTCACAGTTCTGCCACTGCTGTGCTCTTCAACACCAAATTTCCTCAAATACAGGTGTGCTTCCAGCAATCTTTGGTTCAAAGGTTTTGACATTATACTCTACAAGGAAGGCTATGGCTTGCAAAGTTTTGCCCTACTTCTTGATCTCATCTCTCACAAGGCCAATTTAAACCACAACTATATCATGGAGCTCTATCCTAATCTCCCCATCTGATTTCATTTTCCTTTGAGTACCTATGGCATTTTCTTTGTCCCTCTCTGCTTATTATATGCTGCCTTATATTTAATGTATTTACATAAAAAACACGGTGGAAAAGTATAGGTCACCCTAAACTAGAGTAAGAGAACATGAGTTCTAATATGGGCTATTATCTGTAAAAAATAGAGATTAAAAATAATACCTGTTCTGTTTACCTCACAGAGATGAAAAGATAAAATCAAATATGTGAAAGCACTTTACAAATCAAGGGATAAATACATTAGTGTATATGTTATCACTACTATTACATTAATTAAAGATTATATAGTAATTATAAAATTAAAATTGTTCTGAAGGTTCTAAAGGAGAGGGGTACAATGCTATTTGTTAACAGGGGGATCTGTCCTGGTCAGTTCCTTAAGGAAGTGACAACTGGGCTAAGGAGTAAAAGTGGGAGTTAACAAGGCAAAAGATAGGAGAAAGTGTTTCAGGCAGAGGGAATAACAGGTGCAAAAGCTCTATGACAAGGAAAGCACTGAGAAACTGAAAGAAGGTCAATGTGGCTGAGCTCAGGTAAGAGAGTGTGTGTAAGAGATGAAACTGTAGTAGAAAGGTCAACCTGTGTTTGTAGGGAAACAGCTCCACCATGGCATCCTGGCAATTGCACATAGGCCATACAGGCAAGGCTCAACTACTTACAGAACGCCCTCTGATTCTATTTGGGCCACATCAAGATAGGCAGTCTTGTGAGAAGTTAAAGGTCATTTTTCATCTGCCTCCTTAGCTTGAAGGAGGCTATCTTGCAGTTTTCATCTACCTTCTGGTTCCAGTAAGGCATAAGGACCTTTCACCTTACCCCTTTCAGGTACAGCTGCAGGCTATAAAACCACTTAGCTGCAACCTAGGGTTGACTTTAAAAACAAAGCAGCCTACCATTCTCATCACATGGCCCCTCCCAGCAAGCAGTTGATACCTTGCTGATCTTGTTTTACTGGCTAAGTAATAAACTGTCTAAATCTATTTGGGTCTCTTGTGTCCTTAAATAGCCAATTCTATGGAGGTGAGGCAAGTCTACATAGCAGCTGTCACCACAATGCTACTTAGGGACTGATTGACCACCTGACAGTATGGAACCTGTTAATGTTTTGAATCTTCTATTCTAAAAGCTATGGGGAGCCACTGAAGTGTTTTAACCAAAGAAGGGACATGATTGAATTTGTATTTTGAAAAAAAAAATCAATCTATGGAGTACAATAAGGAGAATGGATTTGAGAGATGACAGAGTGGATGCAAGAAAACTAGTTAACTTACATGTGGAATCTAAAAAACAAACAAAATTGAAACAGACTCATAGATATAGAGAAGAGGCTGATGGTTGACAGAAGGGAGGAGGGTTTGGGGCTGGGTGAAAAAGGTGAAGGAACTAAGAAGTACAAATTGGTAGTCACAAAATAGTCACAGAGATGTGAATTACAGAATAGGAAATATAGCCAATAATATTGTAATAACTATGTATATAGTCAGGTGAGTACTTGAAATATCGGAGGGACCACTCTGTAAAGTATATAATTATCTAACCACTATACTGTACATCTGAAACTAATACAGAATAATACTGAATGTAAACTGTAATTAAAAATATAATAAATACATAAGTAGTTAAGAAGTTACTGCAGTCATTTAAGCAACAACAAAAAATGAAAGTGACTCAGTCTAGGTGGTGGGAGAAATACAAAGAGAATGAACTGATTTGAGAGATATGTAGAAGGTAAAAATATATTTTATGGAGAATTAAGTGGAGTGCTTTTCTTCCTTGAGCAGCATATTGCTGTCCCTTAAGTTTTAGTGCCTTCCTTTTAGTCCAGCAATATCTACCTTAAGTTTAAGTTCATTTAATATTTCAAAGATAAAGACAAATACATGGAAACACTTCACCATTTATTCTCCCTTCATAGATACTTCCTTTCTAGAGGCCTCCACCTTCCTCCTAATGCAATCGAGGCCTGTCCTAAAGTTGTCATCCTTTAATGAAACGTCCTTTCATTAAACTCCTGGACTGACTCTACTATTCCTAGATTCTTTGACTTTTCCTTTCTTGGTTAACTGCTTTGTTTTCTTGTGCTCATCCCCAAACTGCCCGAGAAAGGATGTGTGACAGTTAAACTTTCTGAATCCTTGAATATATTAAAAAGTATCTTTATTTTTCTTTCAAACTTAATTAAAAGTTTGGCTGGGTATAGGACACAGGGTTCAAAATCATTTCCCCTTGCATTTTAAAGTCTATTGACTTCCAGCATCCAGTGTTCCTAATAAAAAGACTAACACAACTTTAATTTTTGTTCCTTGGAAGCATTTATGATCTTCTCGTTATTCATGATGTTCTGAAATGTTACAATTAAGCCTCCTTTGTGTATCTTCCTTTATTCACCCTAACTAGCACTAAGTCTTTTTGATGTACAGATTTGTTTCATTTCAAGTCTACAAATTTTTCATAAATTATGTCTTCTGATTTGTTTCTTCTCTCTTTATGGTAAACTTGTTAGTCAGCCATCAGACTCCTAGGTTGCCCCCTTTGTCTTTTATTTTTTGTCTCCTTGTCTTTTTGCTTTCATTTAGTTTGTACTGACATTTATCTTTTGGCCCTCCAGCTAGGCTATTTTTTTTTTTAATCATAGTTTTTATTTCCTTGTACTCACTCTTATTAATAGCTTTTTTCATGGCATCCTATTCTGTTTTATGATTGCAATTTAATATTTAATTTCTCTGAGGTTATTAATTAGTTTATGTTACATTTTATTACATTCCTGAAATATCCTGTTGCTCTTTCATCCAATTTCTGTTTTATTTTGGGCTTTCTTTCATATGTTCCAGATTTTCCTCAAGTGTCTCTTCATCCTTGGCTGTCTATCTATAAGGCAGTCCTATTATAGCTCCATTTTACATATGAGAAAATTAATTCATACAGAGGTTAAGTAACATATTCAGGACTATGCAGATAATAAATAGCCAATTTGAGACTCTAATTCTGGCAGTCTAATTCCAGAGCCTGATCACTCAACCACCCTGCCTTCCTAGTTATACTGCTGCCTTAGTTCTCCACAGAAAATGCATTTACTTTATTTAGGAAAAGAATCTACTGTTTTTGGGGGTGGGAAGACTAGGAGGAAATGGCTGTTTCACAATAAGGGATAGAGAATGCTTCATCCCTTAACCCAATGCATCTAATAGATGCATTTCTAAACATTACCACAAGATGGTGCACAATGACTATACACATTTGTTCCCGGTGGTGAAAACTAAGTAGGACCCGAGAGTCTAATTAGAGATTCTGGGACTCCCCAAAATTTCAAGCCAGTGTTAGCAAGTCTTGTCTGGAATTAAGACTGTCTACAAGTGTTTTTATAGAATTATAGTATATGGACATCACCTAAGTGACAAAAACTTTTTACTATATTTCTGTTAGAAATGGCACTTAGGAAATATAAGTGCTCCCCTGCTTCCACTCCACTCCCTATAGCCTGCAAATTGTCTGAATTTGTCTTAACAAATAAAAGCTTACAGAGATTGAACTCAAAAAATAAGGTTCAAAGAGATAACTGACCTAAGTTAAGCTGTACTTTCAGGTATACTGTAAAGAGATTGCAATTTCATCACTATCATAATCTGAAATTCATATTTTTATAGTTTTGTAACATATTATGTTAAATTACATATAATTAATGTATGTTTTTAAAGCCCCCAGTTCCAAGTACTTAAAGTAAAATAAATTTATTTTTTATTTTGTCATTATTTTATTTTATTATTTTTAAATAAATCTTTATTGTTCAGATTATTATAGTTGTTCCTTTTTTCCCCCCATAGCTCCCCTCCATCCCGTTCCCACCCCACCCTATGCCCTTACCCCCATCCCGCTGTCCTCATCCATAGGTGTATGATTTTTGTCCAGTCTCTTCCCGCACCCCCCCACACCCCTTGCCCCCCAAGGATTGTCAGTCCACTCCCTTTCTATGCCCCTGATTCTATTCTATTCACCAGTTTATTCTGTTCATCAGATTTTTTATTCACTTGATTTTTAGATTCACTTGTCGATAGATATGTATTAGTTGTTCATAATTTTTATCTTTACATTTTTCTTCTTCTTCTTCCTCTTCTTAAAGAATACCTTTCAGCATTTCATATAATACTGGTTTGGTGGTGATGAATTCCTTTAGCTTTTTCTTATCTGTGAAGCTCTTTATCTGACCTTCAATTCTGAATGATAGCTTTGCTGGGTAGAGTAATCTTGGTTGTAGGTTCTTGCTATTCATCACTTTGAATATTTCCTGCCACTCCCGTCTGGCCTGCATAGTTTCTGTTGAGAAATCAGCTGACAATCGTATGGGTGCTCCCTTGTAGGTAATTAACTGTTTTTCTCTTGCTGCTTTTAATATTCTCTCTTTGTCTTTTGGTCTTGGCATTGTAATTATGATGTGTCTTGGTGTGGTCCTCTTTGGATTCCTTTTGTTTGGGGTTCTCTGCACTTCCTGGACTTGTAAGTCTATTTCTTTCACCAAGTGGGGAAGTTTTCAGTCATTATTTCTTCAAATAGGTTTTCAGTATCTTGCTCTCTCCCTTCTTCTGGCACCCCCATAATTCAGATGTTGGTACGCTTGAAGTTGTCCCAGAGGCTCCTTACACTATCTTCATATTTTTGGATACTTTTTTCTTTTTGCTTTTCCAGTTGGGTGTTTTTTGCTTCTTTGTATTTCAAATCTTTTGACTTGATTCTTGCATTCCTCTACTCTGCTGTTGGATCTCTGTATATTATTCTTTATTTCAGTCAGTGTATGTTTAATTTCTAGTTGGTCCTTTTTCATATCCTTGAGGGTCTCACTAAATTTATTGGCCTTTTCTAGAAAATTCTTGAAAAACCTTGTAACTGTGGTTTTGAACTCTATATCCTCCATTTCTTTCATTTGTGACCTGTTTCTTTGTCTCCGCATTTTGGCTGCTTCCCTGTGTTGATAGAGTGGCTTTGTGTGCTAGGTGCCCTATAGGGCCCAGTGGCTCTGCCTCCCCAGTTACCTGAGGTGGACTCTCTTGGTGCACCTCTTTGTGGACTGTGTGCACAGTCTTGTTGTAGATAAGCCTTGATTGTTGTTGGTATCACTGGCAGGAATTGACCTCCAGGCTAATTGGCTGTGAGGATCAGCTTTGTCTATGATGGGAGAACTTCTGTGCTGGAGACAAGACTTGCTTCAGTGGGGCTTTGGTGCTCACTAAGTCTGGCCCTTGAGTGCGTCCCTTAAGGCTCTGAGGAGTTGTAATCTGGATGGTCCCACTCTGACCACTAGGTACACTGGCTCTTGGATCTCCAAGGAGGTGCTAATTTAGCCTCTGCCTGAGGCCACCCAGCAGGAGCTACAGAGAGATCTGCAGATTCCTCTTCTTTGTTTGGGTTTTGGAGGTGTCCAGATGAGGCCCAGCTGTGAAGCAATGCAAGCTGCTGTGGGGCCTTGGGCCTTCTTTTTGATGTTCTGGGTCTCTCTGACTCAGCTACAGTTTGTTAGGTAAGTTTAGATTTCAAAGGTCCAGGCCATTCATATGCAAAAGCCTCTGCGCACAGCGTGAGTGAGGCGGGGTCTCAGGGCGGAGCAAACAGCAATGGCTGACTGTCATCCCTGCCCTAAGAGGCCCCCAGGTCTCAGTGTCCCTCGGTAATCACTCCAAGCACCTCTGAGAGAAAGCCGCCCTTGAGTTCTGCCTGATGTCAAACAGTCCAGTTTCTCCCCGTATGAGTCTGGGTTCCCAGAGTCTCACCTGGAACTGGAGTTCAGAGCAGTCGGGAGCTTGTGTCTCCCTGAGGATTGAAAAAGACAGCCGTGTACTCAGTTGACAGCCCTCTCCGCGCCGCGCCTCAGTACCTCTGCACTTTACTTCCGCAGCTCCTGTGAGTCTCAGTGTGCTTTTCTCTTTCCTTCTAGTTGTAGAATTTCCACTCTGTCAGCCTTCCTGTGGTTCTGGATGATGTCCGTTTTGTCTTTTAGTTGTAGTTTTGAAGTCGTTGTGTGAGGCAGCAAGTTCAGGTGTTTACCTATGCTGCCATCTTGGTTTCTCCATAAAATAAATTTATTAATGTCAACTAGAAATGTATTTAAGCAAAATATTTAAAATTATTTTAACAAGGCTAATTATGGTTGCTGGAACAAGGGTCAGTTGCTTAAAAATAAATCAGAGAAAGAAATTGAAATAGTGGCACCCATGACAAACTTAGCCTCACATCCTAATTTTAAATTCAAATAATTTGGTCTGTACATAAGCTACTGGAGTTAATATTGTTAAAAGTATTACTTAGACTTTTGCCGTTTCTGATTTAAGTTAATCATAGATTTATGCACAGAGTGATTTTATTTATAAACTAGAGGCCTGGTGCACGAGATTCATGCACTGGGGGGGCGTCCCTCATCCTGGCCTGCACCCTCTCGCAGTCTGGGAGCCCTCAGGGGATGTCCGACTGCCGTGGAGGTGGGAGAGGCTTCCACCACCACAGCTGCACTCTCCAGCCGTGAGCCTGGCTTCTGGCTAAGCGGTGCTCCCCTGTGGGATTACACTGACCACCAGGGGGCAGCTCCTGTGTTGAGCGTCTGCCCCCTGGTGGTCAGTACATGTCATAGAGATTTGCATATTAGCTTTTTATTATATAGGATGAGAACATCTTTTCATTTTTTGGTCAAATATTATACTATAATTTTGTTATTTATTTATTAAGGAAAGGATTATATTGCTGAATTGAAGTTCTTGATTTTGCTCATATACACTAAAGAGTATAAAAAGAAGTAGCCCAGGCTGGTGAGCTCAGTGGTTAGAGCATCGGATCTCGGACCTAAGGGCTGTAGATTTGATTCCTCGTCAAGGGCAAGTATCTGGATTGCAGGTTCGATCCCCAGTCCTGGTTGGGCACATGCAGGAGGCAATCTATCAATGTGTCCCTCTCACATTGATGTTTCTTTCTCTACCTCTCCCCCTCCCTCCCTCCCTCCCTCATTTTCACTCTCTTTAAAAATCAATGGGAAAAATATCCGTGGATGAGGATTAACAACAACAAAAAGGGTTTAGTATTTTTTAGCCCTAGCAGAGTGCACCAACCATTTAAAAACCATGTCTTCACATGGTCTTCCCTCTGTGTGTGTTTGTATCCTAATTTCCTCTTCTTAAAGGATACCAGTCATATTGGATTAGGGCCCAACTAATTACATCATTTTAACTTACTTACTTCTTTACATCCATGTTCAAATAAAGACAAATTCTGAGGTACTGGAGATTAGGACTTCAACATACAAATTCTTGGAGGACACAATTCAGCCCATAACAACAAGATACATGTAGTGCAATTTATTCTGACACTCTATGGTTGCCTTTCCCTCTCTTGATGGTGTCTTGTTCTTAATTTTAGCATGGTCAAATTCATCAAATGTTTTTATAATTAGCACTTTTTGTGTCCTATTTAAGAAATCAACCTACTCCAAGGTCTTGAAGATCTATTTTTATTTCTAAAGGTTTTATTGTTTACCTTTCACTTTAAATCAGCTATATATTTGAAAATAATTTTTGTGTAGAGTCTGAGGTCAGGGTCAAGACACTGATTTTGTCATAAATCAGTAACTGTACATCTGTAGGTCCATTTCTGGACTCTAATATATTCCACTGATTAATGTATCTACCCTATGCCTATGTCACTTTCAATACCTACTGTTTAATAACAGGTCCTGCTATCTAGTAAATTAAATTGTGCAGTTATATTTTCTTCTTCAAGTTTATCTTGATTATTCCTATTCTTTTGAATTTTTGCATGAATTTTATAATCAGTGTGTTGTTTCAGGAAAAAAAACCTTCTGGTATTGGGATTGCATTGAATCTAAAAATTTATTTGGAGACAATTGACATCTTAATAATATTGAATCTTTTAATCCTTAAAGTGGTGGTATATCACTCAATTAATTATGTTTTCCTTAATTTTCTTATAGTAATGATTTTTAGTTTTCATGTAGTGGTCTTAAATATCTTTGCTACTATATTATTAGGTATTTGAGATTTCTGATGTAATTTTTAATGGTAGTTTTTTTATTTTTGTTTTTTTAATTATTTTTAAATTTTATTTCTCTCTCTTTTATTCAACTGGTATATAATAATGCAATTGATTTTTAAATTAAAATATAATTCATACCATAAAATCCATTCCTTTAAGTATACAATTCTATCTGTTTTAATATATTCCCAAGGTTGTGCAACTACCACCATACTTTAATTCCAAAACATTGTCATAACCACAAAAATAAATCACATGCTATTAGTAGTGGCTCCTCATTTTTTCCTATTCATGGTTCCTGTCAACCACTAATCTACACCTATATTCCTCTGCAGCTATATCTTTGCTTTAATGCAAAACAGGAATATATATAGCTACTTACCTTTATTGGGTTCTGCTACAGTAGACCTATCTGAATGTTTAGAATGGGAAATCTCTGTTACTGATTTTTTTCGTATAATTATTTGATTTCCAAGCCTCTTGGGTCCTAAGTAAAAGACTGTAAATTTTCGCTGAATATCAAGTCCAACTGGAAAAAGGAAAAAAGCATATAAGTGATTATCCTATATAATAAAAACCTAATATGCTAAGTGTCTGGTCGTCCATTCAACCAATCAAAAAGTAATATGCTAATGATATGCTAAGGCCACTCAACCACTCGCTATGATGTGCACTGACCACCAGGGGGCAGACAGTTAACCAGTTGACCAGTCGTTATGATGTGCACTGACCACCATGGGGCAGATGCTCTGACTGGTAGGTTAGCTTGCTGCTGGGGTCCGGCTGATCAGGACTGAGCGAGACAGGCTGGACAGGCTCTGGAGCCCTCCCGTGATCCCTCCCCGGATGGGTAACCTCCTGCATCCCTCCTCAGCCCTGTTCATGCACTGGTGGGGTCCCTCAACCTGGCCTGTGCCCTCTCGCAATCCGGGATCCCTCTGGGGATGTCAGAGAGCCAGTTTCGGCCCAACAGCAGAACGGCCAGTCGCTATGATGCGCACTGACCACCAGGGGGCAGATGAGCAATGCAGGAGCTGCCCCTGGTGGTGCCAGAAGCCAGGCTCATGGCTGGTGAGCACAGAACAGAGGCAGTGGCAGGAGCCTCTCTCACTTCCGCAGAAGTGCTAAGGATGTCTGACTGATGGCTTAGGCCCTCTCCCCCCTGGGAAAGCAGGCCTAAGCCATCAGTCAGACATCCCCCAAGGGCTCCTGGACTGGGAGAGGGCACAGGCCGGGCTGAGGGACCCCCCCCCACCCCGAGTGCACAAATTTAGTGCACCGGGCCTGTAGTTTAAGTAATATAAATCTATACATGAGATCACTTATTTGTTTTTATATCTCTTATACTTTTATACCTTTTGAACTAAAAGGTCTAATAAACCCAGGAATGAGAAATGCAATGAAAAAAAAGTTTAAAAATGAAAATTTATGCATGAGTATAAAAATAAAAACAATGTTCCCACAATAATTGATATTTACCTATCTTGGAAAATAAAATATGTATAAGTGAACAGATAAAAATTTAATTTTGTTATCCTAGTCCATGCTATCTTTTACATATCTAAATACATAAAATTTCCCTTTAAAATGATTCATGTTATTTAAATCAATTATTTTTATATAATATCATTGACATATATTGTTTTGTTACAGCATAAAGGCAATAATTTTTAAATGATATCATATTCTTTACATTCATGTCTTCATTCCTTCAATGAACTTACCATAGTCAGAACTAATTAGATTTATGCTAAGTTCTTCAGATTTAAGAGCTCTCTTCACATCAATCTTTTTAGTCCAATTTCCAGCTTTTAGCAAAACAGAATCCCTGAAAAAGAGTACTTTAATTAATGTATCATTTAATTAATAATCTGAACACTAAATAAAATAATATGTTAATCTTCAAGAGCCGATTGATCCTAAGATATATCCTATCTGGTAGTAAACTGAAGTCAGTATTGAAAGTTACTTTCCCCAGATTCTTGGAAGAGGAACTGGAATGTCAGTGGAACTACCATTACCATAATTTTCTTAACTATATATTGACCCACCAGCTGATTCCAAGTTGCACTGACTCACTTCAGGCCACCTGGATATATTGTTGCTATCAATAACCCATGAGCTTATCCCTTAATCACTAACACTGTAAAAATAGCTATACATAAATTACATGACTTTATGAGAACTTCAATAGTATAAGATTGATCTAAAATAGTTTGTATTTAATAATACCACAAACAAATCAACAACCAATTTTGTGACTGAACTTATTTTAGTCTCATATAATTAAGGTTGTCATTAGATTTTGTTGACAGAGAGAATAAAGATTTGTATAATGATACTAGAGGCCTGGTGCACAAAATTCGTGCACTCGGGGGGGGGGGGGTTTCCTTCAGCCCGGCCTGCGTCCTCTCACAGTCCAGGAGTCCTCGGGGGATGTCTGACTGATGGCTTAGGTGGGGAGCGGGCCTAAGCTATCAGTCGGACATCCTTAGCGCTGCCGTGGAGGTGGGAGAGGCTCCTGCCACCATTGCTGCTGTGAGCCCAGCTTCTGACTGAATGGCACTCCCCCTGTGGGAGTGCACTGACCACCAGTGGGCAGCTCCTGCATTGAGCATCTGGCCCCTGGTGGTCAGTGCGCATCATAGTGACCAGTCGTTCTGCTGTTCGGTCGATTTGCATATTAGCCTTTTATTATATAGGATAGGATATTCTCTATAAGTGTGCCATGGTTAGTTGCAGGAACATAATTATCAGTGAAAGGGATATCCTATCAGTCACTGCAGTTTCTTTAGGAACCTTGCATGGGACATTTTAGGAAGGTATTCTCTATACACTAGCAACAATCAAGAGATTCCCATTTCAGAGTCACTGCCATTCCTGAATTTACAAGTACATACAATAATATGATTAGGAGCATAGGCTCTGGAGTCAGAATGCCTGGGTTCAAATCTAGACTTTAAAGTACCTATATGTTTTTGAACAAACTGATTAAATTCTCTTGGTCTCAATTTCTTCTACAAAATGTAAATAATAGTAGAATTTGTCCCCTACAAAGATTAAACAATTAAATACCTGGAACCTACTAATTGCTCAAAAAATATTAGCTATAGATATAATTGATATCCTTAGAGTTTGTTTATGACATCTTAGAAAAAGAGCAATATTAGAAAAAAACAACTCAAATGAAAATTACAGAATGGCATGCAAAGAACTAGGTATAAGGGAAGTACCTCCTTTATATATATGATCTGGTTGGCTGGATCCTATAATGGAGCTATAGTAGTTTGTTAGATTTAAATGTTGAAATAAAAGATATATTTTGAAGTGAGTAGTAAGGTCATGAATGACTGAAGAAAAGCAACAAATAAGAAAGTTCAGCAACAGTGGACTATGGATACTCCTAAAGGTTATCTATTCACTTGTTTCCAACTTTGTTCATTATAGTACCAAATATAATAATCTAAAACAACAGGCTCAATGTTAATATCTTCTTTAAAAGACAAACAGAAAAACTACCCCATTATAGCATCAGAAAAATCTAATTTAATTAATCCTACAGTGATTGTATTGCTTTTTCTACTCAGTGGATTTTTTTCTTTTATACTATAGACTTAGAAATAAAATGAAGTAGAAATTTTTACACTTACATAATTTTGTGCTTAAAAACCAGTTGATTATCTGCATCACCTATGAGTAAGGTAACATAGTGAAAATCTGGTGCTGTTCTTTTAGTTTGTAGCTGTTCAAAGTTTCTTAATGTAATGGTCACTAATATTTCCGCCATCATGTCACTATATCTTGCAATCTTTAAAAAAGGATAGGCATAAAAAATATTAAAAATAGCCTTACTACTCATACTCAGCTCCAACTCAGCTATGAGGAGCATTATTCCTGATAAGACAATCAAAATATCTAGAAAGCAAAATATTTACCTGTTCGACTGCGAGTTCATATTTTGGAAGATACATCACTGTTTCTTTTATCTGAGTTCCAAAAGGGGGATGTCTATTTAAAATCTAAAAACATTTATATCATTATATTCTGACCACACACTAAAAATTCTTTTAGTAAAATACTTTATATAACAAATAGGTTTTTGTTGTTATTGTTGTTAATCCTCACCCGAGGATATTTTTTCCATTGATTTTGGAGACAGTGAAAGGGAAGGAGGAAGGAGACAAGGGAGAGAGAGAGAGGAAAAGAGAGAAAGAAACATCAATGTGAGAGAGATTGGAATCAAACCTGCAACCCAGCCACATTGCCCTTGACTGGGAATCAAACCCTTAACCCTTTGGTGCCCGGGCCAACACTCTAACCACTGATCACACCGGCCAGGGCTAGCCAATAGTTTGAGTAATGCTTATTACTTAAAACATTAAGTTAAAATACTTATGACTATGAGGAGAAAAATCATTTTACTAGAAATAAATATATAAAAGTTAGCTTTAGAATGTACATTAAGAATAGAGGTAATATTAGGAATAAGTGAATGTTAAATACCAGTTCAAGTTCCCTTGCATCTGTTTCTTCTATTTTTTTAAAGGAAGTCAAACCTGCATTAACCATTGCATTTGACAATGTTATACCTGTGGAAAATTAATCAAATAGCAGTTTTTAAACAATCTATTAAAAATGTATATTTAAATATTTAGCTACATTAGTAAAAAAGTTAGATTCAGACTAAAAACTGACTTATATTTTTATTGATTTCAGAGAGGAAGGGAGAGAGAGAGAATCATTGATCAGCTGCATCCTGCACACCGCCTACTGGGGATCAAGCCTGCAAGCAGGGCATGTGCCCTTGACTGGTGTCGAATTTGGGACCCTTCAGTCTGCAGGTCGATGTTCTACCAATGAGCCAAACTGGCTAGGGCTCATTTTTTAAAGTTTTAAAAAATATTTTCAGTTAAATGAGTTGGGCAGTAACATTATTCAGTTGTTTATATCTTTTTTCAAACTGAAATAAAACATGCATTTGCTTACTATACAAAAGAAAGAGGAACTCTTTGGTTCACATGATAGCTCAGCCCTTAGTTTTATCATATGTCATCCGTAAAGCAAGTACCAAGAGACACCTATTACTATATTTGTGTTTGAAAAAAGCAACATGATTCAGGAATGAGAATATTGCTTTATGAAACTATGGTATTCTGAGCATTTCTGTCTTAGAGTTCTCTCTTGTCTGTACCTAAATAAGATAATTTTACTCTTCTGCTTAAAATTTCTAATACCTTTCCATTGCATTTAGAATAAAATGGCAATTTCCTTACTATGGCCAAACTCCCTTACCTTTATGCCTTGACCACAGCCTACCTCTCCCATCTAATTTTCTACCCTTCTCCTCTTGCTGAATATTGTCCAGCCACAATATATATTTTGTTCCTTAAATATATCAAATTCACTTCCATCTTTGGACCTTTTCTTTTTCTTTATGCTTTAAGAAACTAAAATTTTAAATTATTACACTCATGAATGAATTTAATCAAGTCCCCAAATAGAAGATATTGTCAGAAGTATAAAATTTCAAAATATTACCACTCTATCTACACACATATATTATTGATGATGATATGACACTCCTATTTCCTTACTCACATCTTTATTCTTTCATGGGAATTTTTCTTATTCTTAAGACACAACTACTATTCATAATTCCTTAATGTTCATTTTCATTTTCCCTCAAAACTTCTCCTGAATTTTCATTTTTTAGTTTATAAACATTGTTGAAAATCAATGTGTATTCTTTATTTCTTTCCTGATGCTCTTATAAGAGCTTAGATTTGCTTTTTTGCTTGATTCTCTCACTTTTCTATGATTAAATGTAGAAAAATGTTAGTGTTCGACAATTTGGGAGGTACAGAATTCAACCAACACCCGGACTGACAATATTCTAAGGTCAGAAAGACTGGCTTTTTTAAGTTCAATGAAACTTTTATTAGTAACCATTTAATCTAATTTCAATTTTTTCTGTAAATTGCTATTTCCTGAATCTTATATGGAACCTCCTTCACAATTCAGAACTCTTGTCTTTGTGGGATGAGTATGGCACTTGGTTTGCCAGAACTTCTGTAGGAAGGTGACCCTTTTCATCAGGAATCTCTCCTCGAACTGGATCTTACTTTCACCAGCCAATCCCCACCTTCACCCCAGCTCCCAGAACTAGTCAGCTCTCTGCTACCAACTGATTTCAAATTTCAAGGAAATAAAAAAGTAGGAGATCTTTGTTCTAAGGAATAATAAGACAATCCCTAATGATCCCTTACATGATTTTTTCATGTCCCAAGATGCATATCCTATATAATAAAAGTGTAATATGCTAAGTGTCCGACCAATTGGTCAACTGTTCAGTCGACCGCTCGACCAGTCACTATGATGTGCACTGACCACCAGGGGGCAGACACTCTGACCAGTAGGTTAGCTTGCTGCTGGGGTCCAGCTGATCGGGACTGGGTAAGAGGGCTGGACACACCCTGGAGCCCTCCTGCAGTCCCTCCCCAACAGGCCGGCCCCCATCAGCCCTGATTGGGACTGGGCGAGATGGTCCTAATTGGCCCCAATCGCTGGCCAGGGCTAGACTGTTAGTCATGGGCTAACAACTCTCTTTTTAGAGTTCTATCTAAGAAGGAGGAGGGTCACAAAGCCAAAGGCAGCAAACTGGAAAACTCCAGAGTGCTTTAGTCATATCCCAGTCTTTGTAAAAGTTCCCCTCTAGAGTTTTTCAGTTCACACGCTGAACTAGATCCCAATAAACAGGAAATAATCAGGCATAATATTTTGTCTTCAGAATCTTCATGAAGATTAGTACTAATATCATGCTGTTATTGAAAAAAATAAAGTTGAGATATAAATAAGTGGTATAATTTTCTATAATGAATTAGGAATGGCCAAGACTGCTAGCTCTGTACCTTGTCACTGAGATCAAAACAAAATAGTCGAAAACTACAACTAAAAGACAAAACAAACATCATCCAGAACCACAGGAAAGCTAGCTGAGTGGAAATTCTACAACTAGAAGGAAAGAGGAAAGCACACGGAGAATCAGAGGAGCTACAAAAGGCTGAGGTACGGAGATACGCACGTGGGCGGCTGAGTGCCTGGCTGGCTTTCTCTAGCGGGAAGGAGACAAAAGCTCCCGACTGTGCTGAACCTCAGTTCCGACTGCACTGAACCCCAGTTCCGGGCGAGACCCTGGGGACCCAGGCTTATATGGGGGGAATCTGGACTGTCAGGGAGAAACTCAGGGGAGCCGCGAAAAGCAAAGGTCTGGAGGCGCGCGCATGAGTGTGCGAAGAGAGGACTGACTGCTGAGTGCGCTGCTGGCTTTCTCTAGCGGATGGGAAACGGAAGCTCCCCACTGCGCTGAACTCCAGTTCTGGACGAGAATCTGGGAATCCAGATTCATTGTGGGAGAAACTGGACTGTCTGGTAGTGGGTGAAACTCGAGAGCGGCTTACTCTTAGAGGTGTTTGCAGCGATTACTGAGGGACACTGAGACCCAGGGGCCTCGTATGGCAGGGCTGATGGGAGGCCAAGACTGTCTGCTCAGCTCTGAGACTCCACCCCATCCAAGCTGAGGACAGAGGCTTTTGCAATTTTGCAAGTCTTGTCTCATAAGGCTGTCTCCAGCACAAAAGTTCTCCCAGCATAGACACAGCTGATACTCACAGCCAGTTGGCCTGGAGGTCAATTCCTTCCAGTGATACCAACAACAATCAAGACTTAACTACAACAAGGCTGTACACACAGTCCACAAAGGGGTGCACCAAGAGTGTCCACCTCAGGTAACTGGGGAGGCCGAGCCACTGGGCCATATAGGACACCTAGCACACAAAGCTACCCTACCAACTCAGGGAAGCAGCGAAATGCAGAGACAAAGAAACAGATCACAAACGAAAGAAATGAAGGAAAACAAATGACTGGATATAGAGTTCAAAACCACGGTTATAAGGTTTTTCAAGAATTTCCTAGAAAAGGCTGATAAATTTAGCGAGACCCTTGAGGATATGAAAAAGGACCAACTAGAAATTAAACATACACTGACTAAAATAAAAAATATTATACAGAGACCCAACAGCAGACTAGAGGAACGCAAGAATCAAGTCTAAGATTTGAAATACAAAGAAGCAAAAAACACTCAACCGGAAAAGCAAAAAGAAAAAAGGAATCCAAAAATTTGAAGATAGTGTAAGAAGCCTTTGGGACAACTTCAAGCGTACCAACATCAGAATAATGGGTGGTGCCAGAAGAAGAGAGAGAGCAAGATACTGAAAATCTATTTAAAGAAATAATGACAGAAAACTTCCCCCACCTGGTGAAAGAAATAGACTTACAAATCCAGGAAGTGCAGAGAATCCCAAACAAAAGGAATCCAAAGAGGACCACACCAAGACACAGCATAATTACAATGCCAAGACCAAAAGACAAAGAGAGAATATTAAAAGCAGCAAGAGAAAAACAGTTAATTACCTACAAGGGAGCACCCATACAATTGTCAGCAGATTTCTCAACAGAAACTATGCAGGCCAGATGGGAGTGGCAATAAATATTCAAAGTGATGAATAGCAAGAACCTACAACCAAGATTACTCTACCCAGCAAAGCTATCATTCAGAATTGAAGGTCAGATAAAGAGCTTCACAGATAAGAAAAGGCTAAAGGAGTTCATCACCACCAAACCAGTATTATATGAAATGCTTAAAGGTATTCTTTAAGAAGAGGAAACCTCTTCTTAAAGAATACCTTTAAACTAGAAAGGAGACATTATATATTTAGAGGAACATTTAAACTTATTAGAGAACAAAACTTTATGCCATAAAACTAGCAAGAAGAAGAAAAAAAGGTAAAGATAAAAATTATGAACAACAAATACATATCTATCAACAAGTGAATCTAAGAAGAAGAAAAAGGTAAAGATAAAAATTATGAACAACAAATACCTTCTTTAAGAAGAAGAAAAAGGTAAAGATAAAAATTATGAACAACAAATACATATCTATCAACAAGTGAATCTAAAAATCAAGTGATTAAAAATCTGATGAACAGAAAAACACACACACAAAAACCCAAAAAAACAAAATAGTCATAAAAATGGAAGAGAGAGCAATTCATAGTTACCTAGTCACTAAAACAAAATTTCACTTTTGATTTGAAAACAAATTTAAAAATAAGAGCAATAGTTTTTATTGGGTTTCCTAATTAATTTAAAATGGAATCCTTTAAGCCAGAGTAAATAAAAATCAGACTTTCAAGACGAGTAAAGTATAGTACCTCATTTAGGCCTATAAACATAGTTTTCCTTTATAGGTCTATAATCATCATAGAATAATTTTCCTAACAGCAAAATACAAAATAAATAGCAAACATCGATAAACTGCCTGCCTGTATTCAGTACCTACCAATTTTTTCCAGCTGTTTGGATACATGCAGAGAATTTTCCCAAAGTTTACATCGAAAACATTTAGCTAAAATCAAACTGTTCAATAGTACGGCAAACTTCTTTTCTTGAAGAGCCACAAACTCTGACAACCCTAAAAAAAAAGTTTCCAATATTAAATTTAGTACACTAGTTAACTGAAAAAATATTGAAAATACAAGAATCCTGTAACATACATCTTGTAATTCGTGAGCCACTTCTGAAAATCTTTGAGGTATCTTGTGTCAAAGAAAAGTCTTGTATGGGAATGCATCCTAACTGAGCCTGAATAAGACTGGGGAGGAAAAAAAATCATTATTTACTTTTAAAAATTATTATCTCACAGTATTTGACATCATTGACTGAAGTATCCCTTTTTAAAATTCCTCTTTGCCTTTATTTCTGTAACACTACATGATCTATATTTTATATCATTATTGTTGCAAGTATTTTTTACTTCTTTTCCCCAATATCCAAAAATTCAGTTCTCACTTCCCTTCTCTTCTTTATTCACCTTTCTTTCAAAAATCTCTTTTCTTCTCAAGACTTTCATTATCTCTAGATTGATAAATTTCTAATGCTAATAGGGCACTGTCACTTAGGCTTTTTCTTTAACCTCAACACATCTAAACTATTTGTCATATTCTCCTTCAATACAGTTCTGTCTTTGGGTTTTATTATATGTAAGTATTATATAAAAACAATACAAACTGTATAATCAACAAATATTTATTAAATGCCTATGAATAATAAGCATAATGTTAGGTGCTGATGATTCTGTTCAACATATGAAGGTCAGTATCATATTAGTTCATTATAAATCAGCAGCTGCTTGGCTACAAAATTTGAGAGCTGTTTAGTAAAAGGGGAAAAAAGGAGCTACCATCCACTGTGCCTATATCCCAGGTTTTTTGCTACTTGTTTCTACTATTTACTTATCTAACCAGACATTGATACACAATTAACTCTATGGATATAATTAAAATTATTAGACTCTCTAGTATTACTCTCTTGGGGGGTATTTTCTAGAAAATTTGTAGTCTTAAATATTTTATTTTATTTTATTTTTTTTATTTTATAGAAAATAAGAAAAACAAAACAAATGGAGCAAATGTACAATTAAAAAGAAGGTAGAAGGAAGAAAATAAAGACAAAATCAGAAATTAGTGAAATAGAAAATAATAGAAAGCAAAAGATAAAAAAATCAATTAAAGTGAATAGAACTATTTAACATAGTCAATTGCAAACATCAACAAACTGCCTGCCTGTATTCAGAAAATAAATGGCTTAAAAAGATTACAATATAGCCCGGCTGCGGTGGCTCAGTGATTGAGCATTGACCTATGAACCAGGAGGTCACGGTCCGATTCCCGGTCAGGGCACAAGTCTGGGTTGCAGGTTCGATCCCCAGTGTGGGATGTGTAAGAGGCAGCCAATCAATGATTCTCTCTCATCATTGATGTTTCTATTTCTTTCTCCCTCTCTGTTCCTCATAAGCATACAAATGAAAATGCCTAGATATTTCAGTACTATGATGACAAATTTAAAAATAAAAAACTGTATGAAGCAGAATTAAAACACCGAGGCTAAGGATTTAAATACAAGAAGATTATAATATAGAAACCTCTTGCAAATCTGATTATGAAAAAGAGAAGGACACAAACTAGTTTTTAGAAACTAGAAAGGAGACATTATATATCTAGAGGAACATTTAAACTTATTAGAGAACAAAACTTTATGCCATAAAACTAGCAAGGTAGATGAAATGAATGATATCTCAGGAACATATAAATTAACAAAAATTGACTCAATAAAAGTTAGAAACACTGTAAAAAACAAAGAACATAAAAGAAATTTTAGAGAAACCCAACTTTCAGATCCAGTAACTGTGGTGAACTAAAAGGGGTTGCTGCTTCTCTACCCTGAACCCAAACCTGTTTTTACAAATAAGTGAGGAGGAGGTTGATGGATCCCAGAACCTAATCCAAAAAGTGTGAGAAATCCCTTCGTGGTGAAACATTGGAAACTTGACCACTAAAAACAGTAATAAGACAAGTTTTCATCTACAAGTTAAGGAAAACAGAGTAAAAAAACAAACAAACTAGAAATCAAGAAAATAAAAGTAACTATTAGAAATCACTCTTTATATAGATACAATGATTGTCTATCTAGGAACTTCCAGCAAACCAACTTAAGAACTATTAGTACTGTTGACAGTTCAGCGAGATAGCCAAATAAAACAATCAAAATTCAAAAAACAGTAGCCTTCCTATATATCATCAATGAATGATTTATAAAATGCAACGTTATATGTTATTCAATTTAAAAAAGGATGCTGGCCTGGCCAGTGTTCTCAGTGATTGAGCGTTGACCCGTGAACCAGGAGGTCATGGTTTGATTCCTGGTCAGGGCACATGCCTGGGTTGTAGGCTTAATCGCCAGTGGGGGGCATGAGGAGACGCCAATCAATGATTCTCTCTCATCATTGGTGTTTCTTTTTTTTTTAAGTCCTCACCCAAAGAGTGAGGATATTTTTTTCCATTGATTTCTAGAGAGAATGGAAGGGAGGGGGAGAGAGAGAGAAAAAAACACATCAATGTGAGAGAGACACGTTTATTGGTTGCCTCCTGAACACACCCCAACCCGGGTTAGGGATCGAACCTGCAACTTAGGCATGTGCCCTTGACCAGGAATCAAATCTGTAGGCAAATGCTCTAACCACTGAATGTGCTGGCCAGGGCTTATCACTGATGTTTCTATCCCTCTCTCCCTCTTCCTTCTTCTCTCTGAAATCAATTAAAGAATACATATTTTAAAAAAGGACTCTGTTCACACTATCAAACTACATAAAATGCCAATAAATAAACCTAACAAGAGATATAAATCCTAAATAATTAAATATAAAATACCACAGGAAGACATAAAAATCTGAATGGATAAAGAGAGACCATATACCTAAATAGAAAGATTTCAAAACTGTAAGAAGAATTCTTCCCCAAACTAATCTATAAAGCCAATTTCAACAGGACTTTTTATAAACCTTGATGAACTGACTCTAAAGTTCATAGGGATCTAGCCCTGGCAAGTGTGGCTCAGTTGGTTGGAGCATCATCCCATGCAGTGAAGGATAGTGGGTTCAATTCCCAATCAGGGCACATACCTAGGTTGCAGGTTCAATCCCCAGAAGGGGTTGGGTGCAGGAGGTAAGCAATAGATGATGTCTCTATCTCTCCTTCTCCCTTTTTTTCTCTCCAGAATCAATGAAAAACATATCCTCCAGTGAGGATTAAAATAATAATAATAAAAATAAAGTCCATAGGGATCTAAAGTTCATAATGATCATAGGGAGAAAACTACAGTAATAGACCAAAACATCTTTTACAGAACAATAAGGAAGGACTTGCCTTTCCAGATAACAAAACATGCAATAAAAGAAGGGTAAATAAAACAATGTGGTATTGTCACAGCAACAAAATAAATAGACTAACAATAAATATTTATCAAATACTCCTGACTATCTTTGGGAGACAAAATATAATTAATTCTTAACTCATACCATATATAAAAATTAACTCCAGATGCCTTATGAAAAGCCTACAAGTAAAAATAAAAATAAAATGATTTTAAAGTATTAGAATAAATGATAGGAAAAGTCCTATGATTTTAGAATGCAAGGTAGAGACTGCTTTCCTACTAACATTTATTCTCACTTTCCTTCTTACAAGCAGAATCGCAGTTTTAATCTAGGCACATACCACTAAGACATTTTCCATTCTCCTTTGCATGTAGGCATAGCCATGGAACTAGGTGCAAAAGTGAGTTTGGGACTTCCAAGAAGTCTATTGAACCAATAGAGGATACTCAAATGTAATGGCTATAGCTCTAGCAGTCTTTTTGGACAATGAAGTGACCTTGAAATAAAAGTCAGGTGTGGAATGGCTGGACAGAAGATAGGAACCCAAGTACTGATAACACCATGAAGCCACCATTTCTTCCTCAGACTCTCTACTTTGAGTTATCTATTCTGTGATAAAAAAGTAGTCTATCTTGTTTAAGCTATTGTTATTTATTTTATTGCTGTTTGATGTATTTGAAGCTATTCTAAGAAATACAAGATATAAAAGACCTTCCTAAGATGATTTTATAGCAATTTAATAACATGTATATTCCCTCCTAGTAATTATTCCCTCCTAATAGTAACATTCTCTTCTATATCCTAAACCAAGCACTTGGCATAGCATATCATTGCATTTGTGATTGCAAACTGAATAAAAATCATATTCCCTTTTGCATAAAACCAATTATGTATATTCCCTCCTAATTTTAAAATATAACTTTTTACTCATCAATTGGCAAAAGGTCAAAGATGCAAAACCAGTATTGGGAAAATGTATGAAAATAGTCACTCTTTTTACATTGTGGATGGGAACTGTCAGAAAAGCCTTTTTAAAGGCAATTGGCATTATACATTAACTCTTTTCATGTATAAACCCTTTACCCAGAAATCCTTGAAAAATATGGTATAAGTTCATTTCAGCACCAATTTACTAGCAAATATTTATAAACTATCTATTCATCAAATAAGAAGTGGTTAAAAATTATAATATATTCATACTATAGAATACATTGCTATTAAAATATATATTGCTATTATAATAAATGAAGTTGATATGTGTACATACTGATATAGAAAGAATATTTATGACATTACTAGGTCAATAATTATAGTATGAGCTTGCTTATATATAGATATTACAAATGTTTATTAGCACACTAATATGTATGAAATAAATAGAAAGGAAATAAACAGAAAAAATTTACATCATACTACTTCTGGGGAAGAGAGATAGGGGGTAGTCAAGGGCGATCTTAGTCTTCGCTTTATAAATTTTATTTTTGACTCTTTAAAAATGAATCCATGTCTTACTTTCAAAATATAGTAACAAGAAACAAATTAATAAGAAATCACTGATTTGGAAATATATACTGAGTTCACTGGAAAATGTCAGTTAAAGAAAACAGCTAGGGCTGAAAGCAAAAGACCTGGAAATTAAAGTTATGAAAAATAAAAAACAGCTTTAAAATAAAGGGCAGAAACTTGAATGATAAAAATTTTAAATTAAGATGATTAACTTCTGAAATTCAACAAAGTAACAGGGAAGAGTGGGAGACATAAAAATGGTAACTATTAGCCATCATCACCCACCAAAAGACTGTACATTCTGGATAAGAAAGGTCCTACACACATTCTCTCTCCCTGGCCAAACTCAAGTAGATGCATAAAGGTGGGAAACAATAATGGGAAACAAAATTGTTAAATGCATAAAAACAATTATAAAGTCATCAAGTTTAAGTTTTAAATCAATCAAAATAATGTTTGACCCAATTTAAGGCAAGATAAAATTAAAATTGCAAATAGGGAGTTCTCAAGAAGATACTTGTGGAAAAACACCTTGATTTGACTCAACAGTTAGCTGATGCTACAGAAAAAAAACAAAACAAGAGATCTAGGTTCTAGTTCTAGTTCAGTCCCAAGTATAGCAACATAACCTTAGGCAAGTCACAACTTCTCGAAGCATCACTTACTTCATTTGTAAAATGGGAGGATTGTTAGATAATGATCTCTAAGGAACTAGAATTTCTAGAGAAATACAGCTAAGAAGCAGAACAATAACTTCTGTTGTCCAAGCTATAGGTCAGCCTGATTAATTGTTTACAATGGGGAGAAGTTTGTTTCTGAGACATCAAGGTATTTGAGAGATAAAATTCAATGAGATATCATGAAATATCCCATAGAAGGAGTGACCTCCTCTAGCTAGGGAGGGAAAAAATTTCTTTAGCTAACTGGTTTAATTGAGTACATACAAAAATCATTTTTACCTGAAACTGTATACTTGAAATAAAAAGTTTTAACACTAAGATCTAAATATTCAGAAAACCAAGCAGTTGGCATAGCACATCATTGCATTTATGATTGTAAACTGGGTAAAAGTCACTACAATTTACAATGTAATTTGTCTACTCTTCCAATTAAACTTCTCATTATAAACTTCCCATTCTTGGCAGACTATTCATCTCATTGTCATATATGCATTTCTTTACCCATGCTTTTGCTCTCTCAGAATGCCACTGTCATTCAACAGACATTTATTACATGTGTTTTCATACTGTCCATTATTTTTATACGTATGGTTCTCATTCAAGCTAACTTAAACGCTCCTGATGATAAGCATATCTTCTTTCTATCAAATATCTTGCCTGAACAGAACACACCCTCAATAAATATTTCTTGATTAAAATTTTTCACAAATCATCTGTTTAAATTCAAGTCTGAATTTTTAGAAATTAATTTCACACCTACATTCTGACTCATTTTTATGTAAATCTGTTCTTTTTTTGTACTGAGAAAAATGTGAAATAAATTTTAAAACTATAAAAAATGTATAAATATGAATAATGAACAGGTAGTCAGTATTTTAAGACATTCAACAATGAATTATCTTTACCAATTTACTTTCATTTCTCTTGTTTTAATTTTTCCTTCCATTGGAAATCTGTAAATAAAAACACAAGGCAAAATTTTTATTTTTACTTATTTTAACAAAATAAAACTTTTAAAAATTATTTAAAATATATTTAATTTCTGTACCTGATAGTTATTCGATTTGAACATTTGTTCAAAGTATTCAAAGTTTTCTTTTCATTTATCCTTAATTGTACATCTAGAAATTCCGTGCAGCTGGCTATCATTTTGACCTATAAAATTTCAGCATTTGTCCATTTAATTATGTCCATTCTTTCCTGTCATCCACTTTCTCTATACTTATTTCTCATGTTGCCTTGGGACATCACAGTTTTATCATTTGGCATAATAGAGTTAAAAATTTGCTTTATACATTTTGCTTCTTTCAGGATTCATTCACTCATTCATTTATTAACAAAAGTTTACAAACACTTGTTATATGTCAGACATTGTGCTAGACACTGGGACTAAGACTGTAAAGATTAACAAAATAAAATTTTAAATATTCACCCAGTACCAACCACATAATAAGCCTTCAGTAAATGTTGCTCTTAATACTACTTTTATTACTACTATTATATTATTACTAGGAGCCCAGTGTGCGAATTTGCACGGCACCGCCCACCCACCTGCAGCCCTGCCTTGACACCCGAACTTCTCAATGCAGAGCTCCAGTGCACCTGGCCCAGGCCCCAAACCCTCTGGCCTTCTCTGGCCGCTTCAAGCCCCGCCCTCAGTGCCTCGAGTCACCTCAGGCTGGTCCTGCCTTTTCGGGGCGCTTCCCCGCTTCTGCCCCATCTCTGGAGCAACGTGGCACCAGAGGAGAGCGTGAAATCCTCCCATCTGCTGTGCTGTGCTCCTTCCCCTGGCAGGTGGGCTGTGGGGCACTCAGAGTGCCAGCGATGGGTGGTGGAGGACTGGTGAGGGGGGTGCTATGGGCTCTCACCCCTGCCCTCTCTGGCATGGGATGTTCCCGCCTCCTCAGGGCCGCCCTGTCTCCGGAGCAACGCCCCAGGTAATATGCCAATGACCTGGCCATTACTCATTTTGGCATAACGATCACTAGCATATTAGCTCTTTATTAGTATAGATAGATTCACCCTTCTGTAGTTTGCAAACCATTATCTCTATTGAGACTAACTTTGCAATAGAAAGAATGCTTTAGATATCATAGTTCTGCCAGATGACTTTTTAGCAAAGCACTCTCTCTGCTTTGGTTTCTTGCATCTGTAAAATGAAACTAATACCTATTCTAATTCTCTTACACATGTACTGAACTCAAAATCAGATGAAATAATGTTAACATGAAGATTTTTCTACTCTTGATTTCTTCTTAAATATAATTTTACATGTAAATAAAGCCTACTTTTCATCAATCTTTGTGCTATTTTTAGTACAATAACCCCATTAAAATAGTCAACTTATTTTAAATTAAAATAAAGGCTTAAATTTAAGAATAAATATAAATACCTTGTTTTATAGTCATGTCCCCAGTAAAGGGAGAAAGCACCAATACAGTTACCAGGTACCAACAACATGACTATGGCTCTCTTCACTGCTATAGCTGCAAAGTTGCCACCACTGTTGATATCTTAGTATAACCTGTTTTTACTCCCATTTCCCTACAATCAATTCTTTTTTTCTGGTCCATCATCAATACTATTCTATTTCTACTGTTACTGTTATTCTGTTGCAAAAGGTTTAGGGAAGAGTTGCATATATGCAGCACATGTGTCCCTTATTGTCCCTCACTCATAGCAGACTTTCCTAATATGACATGCCACATCATTTGGGGTCTTTCTCAACATATTGCACTTAGAAGCCACTACCAATGTAATTGCCATTCTCGTGTAAGTTGAAGGGTTACTGCCAGCCCTACTTTGAGTATGTATATAAATTTTCTTAGCCCTGATACACAGATACAACTGAAAATACATTCTAAGACGTAATATTGAATATCTCATGATTAAGTGTACATAAGGATGGAGGAGACATAAGCACTATTAGAATGCTTTCTTTTCTGCTCATTTATTCTTAAATTAGATGATATACTAATTAGTTGCTTCCCCAATATTATTTTATACTGTATTAGTCTGTATTTATTTTCTAATGAAAATCTATTTACCAGATCCAGTAAAGTTTCTTTTCCACTAATTGTACAAAATTTCTTCACTGTTTCAAATGTAATATAATACCAAGCCATCAACCTTCCGGTCTCTGTGGTAAAAGATGGAAAAATAAACATTTACTCCATCAGCTGAAACAAGTTGCTTTTTCATGAGTTTAATAAACATTTCTTTAACATCTATTCTGTGCCTGTAATTACATCAAGAACAAAAGATACACCAACAAATCCAGAAGATGCACTCTCTGAACTTATAGGTTGGCTAGGTAGACAACCAGATAAAAATAACTGGACTAGAGAACAAAGTCCAATTAATGATAACATTTACATATACAAACTTAAATACAGAGGAAATTAAACTTAAGAGAATGGTCAATGTAGGATGGGCTAATTAGAGATAATGGGTCTAGAGCAGGACTTAAAAGTAACTAATATGCCTTGGCAGAAAGGATATGAAGCCATTATGACATCAGGAAAGATCAAGATTTGCTAATAAAAAAAAGTTAAAAAGATTATCATTAGAATACTGTTATGAGAGATGTATGGCTTGATAAACATATGGCTTGGTCATATGCAGGTTATTTTACATAATGTGGGAATAATAGAATATCTCATATGTTTATTGTAAAGATTAAATGCAATAATACATGTAGAGAATTTAGCATAGGGTCTAACATTAAATGTTGCCCACTTTCATTATCAAAACATGATGAATGATAGACTTACAGAGGCCCTGAAAGAACTCTGAAATGCTATTAAAGGAGTTTAGATTTTGGATTTGATTTGTAAAATAAGAGTACCACTTAAAATTTTTGAGCAAAATTTAATTAAATTGGAGTTAGAATATAAATTGTTTTAGAAATACAACATTGGATTGACTGGAGTAGGGGGTTTAAGTGAGGGTAAATAATTGATGAAATAGAATTTGTTTAAAAGACTACTGGTTTCAATTCTAAGTTGTCAAAAACATTACAAATAATTTCAAACCATGTGAAACAGAAAATGGCTGGGAACAGGAAAATGGCATACTGCTTTTCAAGAAAAGGATTAACATGTATGTATGTACTACAGGTTTTGCTGAAGAAGGGAAAAAACTGACATTCCTTTAGACTTAGATACTCATAGTACAGAAAACAGGAACAGAAAAATAACAAGGGCAGCTTAAAAGCCACTTTCTCAATTAGGAGCCTAGTAAATATATTCAGCAAAAATGTGAGTAATTCAATGGTTCATAAAATGATGCTTCTGAGAGCGGTGTGTGAGATATCAACAATATGGTTATCAAGGAAACTAAATATAACTAGGGCATATTTAAAGATGCTGCTCTTATCTTAAGTGTTTACAAATTAATATAGGCTATCCCTGTTTGAGAAAATTAAAGGTTTTGGTAAAAGACTTGATACTTGCTGGCTTTTTAGTAAGGATGAAGGTTTCCTACGTAAAATATAAAACAACATAGAAAGATTCCAGAAGTGGCTCTCTGAAGGAGCGTGTGGCTTAGTGTGGTCTTTGTTAGCTTCCACCATGGCGTACCATGGCCAGGTTCAAAAGTGTAGAAAGGGGTTGGTGCAGCCAATCAACCCCATCTTCAGATATTTGTAAAATAGATTTCAGATTTAGATGTGGTTTTATGAGCAATTGAATATGTGTATAGAAGCCTGTATCTTTGGTTTTGATGAGTATATGAACCTCATAGTAGAAGATGCATAAGAGATTCAATCTAAAACAAAGTCAAGAAAACAACTAGAGCGGATCATGCTAAAAGGAGATAATATTACTCTGCATCAAAGTGTCTCCACCTAGAAATGACTTAATGAAGTGAGAAATTATTGAGAAACAATACAGTTTGTGTTTTTTAGGTGTCCTTTATTGGGAGAATAGTTCTTACACATTTATTCATATTGGCTTACAATACCCTTATGTTACTACCAGATGACAATAAATGACATTGAATTAAAAAAAAATAACATAGAAAGGAAGCCATGAAGAAAGTGACTCAAGGTAGAAGAAACAGAAAGAATGAAAAAAGATATGCAAGTGAAGAAAACAAATAAGGAGGCAACTTTGCTATCAATATAGCTAAGTGATTAATATTCTCATAGTAGCAAATCCAGGATAATTCAAAATAAAATTTATACAGTTGGGGGTTGGGGTGGAGGTAGAGGCCATGAGACTGCAGCTCTCACATCTCCTACTGGAGATTACCCCAGCTACCATGTTCTGAATCCATCACCATGTTCATACTGAGATCACACTTCTCAAAGATGCTCCAAACCAATGACTGAGCATGGCAGGAATGTTAAGGTAGGCCCATAAGACAAGGGACTCCTCTGATGGGCAATTTTGACTTAAAGATTCCCCATCAGCTTTGCCAAATAGTTTTAGGAATGCAAAATTTCCATCTTTCTTTCCTTTCTTCTCACCCTCCCTCCTACAGAGGTTCAAGATGCAACCCAGTTCATTAACTTTTCAAGCCTCTTGCAGTTACATACCATTTTAAGAAGGTTAACCCTAACTAAGACTTGGCCTTTTGAGCCCTTCTCTTTTACACATTACCAGGTAGAATAACTAAAAAGCTCAACAAGAACATAAGCATACAAATGAAAATGCCTAGATATTTCAGTACTATGGTGACAAATTTAAAAATAAAAAACTGTATGAAGCAGAATTAAAACACCGAGGCTAAGAATTTAAATACAAAAAGTAAATACTGCCCTAGCTGGTTTGACTCAGTGGACAGAGCACCGGCCTGTGGACTGAAGGGTCCCAGGTTCAATTCTGGTCAAGGGCACATGCCTGGGTTGTGGGCTCAATCCCCAGGAAGCAGCTGATCAATGATTCTCTCTCATCATTGATGTTTCTATCTCTATCTCCCTTCCTTTCTCTCTGAAATCAATAAAAATATATTTTTTAAAAGTAAATACTGAAAAAGGTAAAAGAAAATATTAGTAATATGTAGGAACAAGAAATCACAAAAAAGAATTTATTATAAATATTATATAAGAATGTCCATCTACATTAATGGCAGGCTAAGTATGAATCAACCCTCCTGCTAAAGTCAACTAAAATAGCTAAATGAAATACAAGAAGTATCTCTTATAAAGCATCAAAGAACTAATAAGATATTTATCTAGAAGAGGGCTTAAAACCAAAAGGATAAGTACACAAAATATTTACAAAAACTGATCACATACTAGGCTATAAACCAAGTAACAACAAATTTCAAAAGATCATAATCATACAAAAAATGTTATCTGATCACAAAGTACCGTAATAAAAAAAAAAAAGCTTTTTAGAAAAAAAAGACAACTAAAAAAAGCAAGTACAGAAATTAGGAACTATAGTTGCAAATAATCCATAGGTCAAAAAAGAAATCATAATAGAAAAACAAAAATATAACAAACTGATTAATAATAAAAATACTACAAATCAAAGCTAATAAAAATTATTAGCCTTAAATAAATATATAGTATTCTTGAATACTTACATACATATTTAACTCCTAAAAATATACTATATATGCATTCCTATAAATTCTTGCATTCTGTAGAACTGCATACTAAATAGAACAGGGTTTATGAAATAAGTACTGATGCAAACAACTAAAGAATCCATGCAACCTTGTAACAAGAACATTAACCTAAATAATAATCCTAATAAAAATGCTACCACAGTTAAAAAGACATGTTAAATTCCTCATAAAACTGTACATACATACATATAACACTTTGCGTGTTTTTTTTTAAAGTAGCTTGATGACAGAGGGTGTAACAAGAGGCTGCTGAGTTATAAACACAAAGGACAAAATGTCCAAAGATTGGGCATTGCATAATAGATATTTTTAAGGCAAAATACATGGCTAACCTGGGCCCAGAGGAGGATCAGATAAATGGGCATCATGTACAGTAATGTATTCCTCTTAAAATTCATAAAATATGCAAATAAGCTAGATTTGCATATTTTATGTTAAAATGCTGGAATAATGAAGTCAATATTACATCCCAAGAAACTTCTAATCATGAGTGCTAAAACTATAAAACATTCTTTCTCTTTTCTATTATACTCTAAATAGAATGAAAGTGAGAGCATAAGTAATCAATGTTTGAATAATTTAGAACTGGGAAAAGATTATCTACAAGTTATAGCAAGTTTGAAACAACCCAAAGATTTGAGCATTTCATTCCTCTGCTAAAAGTTACCAGACTCGGTGAAGACAAATTCTATGCCGGTCAAAAAGAAGCTCTGTAATTTTATAAATAGGATTCTTGTATAAATTTATCATATTACTGATGATACCCTGTTGAGAATTGATATCACAATTTAATTTTACCATCACCTAAGTTTAGTAGAACAAATTTCGTATTTAGTCTTAAGTAAGCAATTGTGTTTTTCTTGTGTGTTTGTGTGTGTGTGTGTGTGTGTGTGTGTGTGTGTGTGTTTTGTTAATCCTCACCTGAGGACCTTTATCCATTGATTTTTTTTTGGGGGGGGGGTGCGGGGGTGGGGGGGGGGGAGAGTAGAAGGGAGGGGGAGAGACAGAGAGAAAGAGAAACATCCATGTGAGAGAGATGTATTGATGTGGTTGCCTCCCACACACAACTGGGGCTGAGATTGAGCCTGAAACCAAGGTACATGCCTTTGACAGGAATCAAACCCGAGAACATCAGTCTGCGGGCCAGTGCTCTATCCACTGAGCGAAACTGGCTAGGGCAAGCAATTGTTAAATTTATTAGCAATGATGGAAAAGTTACCAGTTGGTTTGAAATTAACACCTTCATCCATCGTTATTAAGTCCAGAGATGATAAATCATTCAGATTCTTCAAACATAAATCTGTTAAATTGTAGAAAACATTTTTATTTTAGCAAAATAAGGAAGCAGCACAAAATAAAATTTATTATTAAATATGCTAAAGTTATGTTTCTGTGTAATTGTTCTGGGAAGAACTGTAATCCCTACTTAAGTGGTAATAAAAAGCTCATTTTAATAAAAGAGTTGATAATATGCTAAAAAGATTTTCTAATAGTAACAATAATACAAATAACAAGTGATAAAATAGCATTTACAACTTGGAGCTTTTAAAATAATATATATGTATTATTTCATTTAATCCTCAAAATAACACAATAAGGTAGGTGTATTAATATTATTTCCTGTACAAGTTAGAAACTGAAAAATAGGCTAAGTAACTTGCTGTAGGTCTAAGTAACCACTTTGTTATATGACTTTAAATAAGGCAGTGGTTTCCTTTTTTAACTTTTATCAAAGATATATACACACAAAGTATAGAGTCAAACAGTTCTAAAAGATTGTTCCAAAAAACACCAGTCTTTCCCCTCCTCTGAGTTTGCCACTCTTAAGGCAACCACTTATGATTATTTTAACTGATGCTTTTGGTATTTATCTGAATATGGCACTATCACTACTTGGAAGGAACCTCTGATAGGAAGCAATGCAAGTCACTCGCACTGATGGATGGGGATCAGAGCAGTAGGCCGCTGCTTAGAGTGCCCTCTCTGTCCCATTGCTATAAAGGCCCAGGAGACTGGAAACAGTTCAGAGCAGAGACCGGGATTGCCACAACCTGTTCAAGCTTAGGCAGCTTGATCATTTTAATTGTTCTGTTAAGTAAGGCTTTTGAAGGTTTTGCTAATTTTCTTAATTACCCACTATTAATTTAACCTTCAGAAAATTAATCAGCTAAAGAAGAATGCTTGCTAATGCTGAGCACTATTCTAAAGTTCAGATTTATAGCAGTGGGCAAGACAAGGTTCCTTCTCTATAGAACTTTTTAATGAAGAAAGCAATCAATACACAAATAATAAATAATACAGTTTCAGATATTGAAAGGTACTATGAAGGAAAATAAAGCTGAGAAAGGACCTAGCGAATTATAGATTTTAGCTTTTAACTAAAGCTTATGTGTATTTCTGATATAAAGCTACATAATTTCCGATATAAAGTAAGGATATAGTCATCCTAATTTTCAACATACATAAACATATCAGCTTTCCTAAGAACACAAAAATAGCAATAACAACATGGAAATCATTTTGCCTTCCCCTCTTAAGGGTAGGTTTAACTAAAGTACTAGTAGTCCAGGAGAAACACTTTGAGCAGCAGATTATTTGGACAAAGACCTAATGAAAGGAAGGTGCAGGCCATGTAAAATATGTGAGAAGTATTCCAAGAATAAGGAACAGATAGTAAAAAACCTAAAGTGGAAACAAGTTTGGCATGTTTAAGGAACAGCAAAGGAGCCAACTGGGAAAGAGAGTAGAATAAAAGAGAGGAAATAACAAGAGATAAAGTCAGAGAAATAGGCAGCAAGATATCAAGTAGGACTTTGTGGGCTCTGGTGAAAGTATGTATTTTATTCTAAGAGTGATGGGGAGCTACTGGAAGAAATTGAGCAAGAAAGTATAACCAAATTTAGACACAGCACATTATATGCTAAGGACCCTTCTTAAGAGAATTAAGGCAGACTTCCAAGGATACCAAAACATTATATTCAGTTCAAATATAGACAAAACTTAGCTACCCTATAATGACTGAAGATAAGGCAAATATAAATTGTGATTCTGCCAATTTAACAAAAGTTAAATCATTACAGTTATCAGAATATAGCAAGATATTTCTTGGGCTCTATGATTTCTTGTGTGTATTTCATCACTATAATTACGATATATGCTTTAAAAACTCCATTACAAAATTGGTCAACAAATAAAGGATAATATAACTACTTTATAGATCTGTTTCTCAACAGTGTTATAAGTATATGTTAATGCTTATCACCATCTTTCAACAATATATTTATTCCTTAAGCAATACAATTTTACTGTTTCCTCTTTATCTCTTCTCTGTATTTTTATTTGCCATATATGTACACCCAAGTAGAGGATAAATTAAAATTGGCTAAATATTTTTAGTGAATCTAACATTTTTTTCCTTTCATTGAAAAAGTTACAATACAATGAAGAGGTAGGCATTTTTTAGATTTCTAATCCTAATAAATGCTCAATAATCTGATATTTTAAAAGATAGTTAATGAAATACTAAGTGACTAAAAAATAAAGCTGGGGTTTGATAGGAACACATCGTTAGCACAAATTAGAATAAGAAGCCCATAATCAAGCTAGGCTTGTATTTTCAATCAAAATTAAACAAGAAAAGAAAAATAAAGAGTTGTGTCTATATGCAACATTTTCAAAGACCAGAGTCATTTAAAAAAAAAACCAGGTTAACATATTATAGAAAGGAAGATATTCTGATGGAATTAATACATAGATTAATTAAGAAAAAGGTATATGTGCTGAACTTTATTTTGGTGTGAAAAGAAATAACTCATGTTTTTTTTTTCTTCAAACAATAGGTTACTTTAAAAAAAATAATTCCCAAAGAGTATTCTTACTTTCACAATAACTGACCTTTTTCATTAAAGTTTATAGAATATAATTTTTTAGAGGAAATACATCTAACCTTGTAATTTTGCTTCAATTCCATCTTTGTTCAAACCAGATGCAAAACCTGTATAAGTTATGAAAATGTGTGAAAAATAAAATAGAATGGACTGAATTCATCTTTATAGGCTCAGTTTATACCCTAGTTAACTAGAAAAGTGTAGTCCAATTAAATATTAAATTAAAAAATAGCTTATGATTTTAAACAAAGCTTACATCTATACACAATAACCAGTGTTGAAATTCTTTCAATATCAAATGGCTTATCTTTTACTTGATTGTATAACAGTGACTTGGAATACTCTACATAATATTTTTCCTTAGAGATCTGAATGTTTTGAACCTGTATCCCTTAGAATGGTATTTCAACAAATCAGGTTTTAATTTGATATTTAACAATCTCAAGTATTTTTATTTTATAACCCGTACCACATGAAAGAACCCTCTAGAAGCAACATAACCAGATGTGTGTTACTGTTAGAAGCAGAATGAAAATTCCAGCAGCAACGGTAGTACTATATACTTTGATATGAATGCTGGTTCAAATAAAATTCAAGACATTTTTTACTTTATTTTAAATAATTTTAGGCATTTTTGTTATTTTTACTTGAGTTATTTTTTTCCCTAAAATGTCTGATTTCAAACCTTATGGAAAGACTAGAGGTGAAATAATAAAGATTTTTCACATTTGTCTATTCTTGCCTCTAAATGTATTTATGACTCTTGTTACTTCTGTTTCTGCTACCTATCAGTTTCTATAATCTACTTTGTGACCTATTAAAATAAATATAGTTCCAACTGGTTTGAAAAAATTACTACTTTTCCAAGTAAAAGTAACAAACCATAATGAGATGGATTTTTCAAGGCTCTGATATAAAGCAAAGTTGATCGTATCCATTCCAAAGCAATATTTACATCTGTGATGGTATGCAATACTATCTCTGCATTCAAATGTTCAATAAGATGTCTGTGCAAACTAATTGGAAAAAGAATTTTTGCATTAATAATACGTATTTCAAAGCCATAGCTCTTGCTGTTTTAAACTTCAATAATATTTTGAACAATTAAATAACTGAATAATATACTTATTACTACTTTAGTAATTCATTAAGATAGCTTAATTTTCAAAAATATAAGAGAAAACCATTATGTCAGTTCAACTTTTAGAAATATTATAGATTTCTCTCTATTCCATAGTTCTAGAAGACATTATTGTTTTAAAAAGAAGTGGGGAATTACAGCAAATAACAAGTGTGAGTAAGGACCTGGAGAAAAGTGAAACTTTTGTGCACTGTTGGTGGGACTGTAAACTAGTACAGCCACTATGGAAAGCAGTATGGAGAGTCCTCAAAAAAATAAAAATAGAACTACCATATGACTTAGCAATTCCACTTCTGAGTATTTATCTAAAGAAAGCAAAAAACACTAATTTGAAAAGATATACGCACTCTTATGTTTACAATAGCCAAGATACGGAAGCAACCTAGGTGTCCATTGATAGGTGAATGGATAAAGAAAATGTGGTACACATATACAATGGAACATTACTCAGCCAGAAAAAAAGAATGAAATCTTGCCGTTTATGACAACATAGATAGACCTAGACAGAATTACATTAAGTAAAATAAGTCAGACAGAGAAAAACAAATATATTATTTCACTTATACCTGTATGTGGAATCTAAAAAACAAAATGAAACCAAAACAAACTCATAGATACAGAGAATAAACTGATGGTAGCCAGAGGGGAGGAGGCCGGGGAGTTGAGCAGAAAAGGGAAGGGGATTAAGAAGTACAAACTGCCAGTTATAAAATAAGTCACAGAGATGTAATGTACAGCATAGGGAATAGAGTTGAAAATATGGCAGTAAGTATGTATGGTGACAGATAGTTATTAAATGTACTGTGTTGATCACTTTGTAAGGTATATAAATAAGTAAATAAATAAGTAAAAGCTCCTTAATAAATGTTGAATCACTGTTGTACACCTGAAACTAATATAATATTGTATGTTGCATGGCAACTATAATTAAAAAATGAATAAAATCTGTTCTGGCTGGATAGGTCAGTTGCTTAGAGCATCATTCTGATACCCCAAGGTTGTGGGTTCAATTGCGCAGGGCACATACAAGAATCAACCAATTAATGCATAAACAAGTGGAAAAGCAAATAGATGTTTCTCTCTCTCAACCCTCTCTCTTCCTCTTGAATCAATAAATTAAAATAAATAAATAAAATGTCAAAAAAAAAGCTAGGGTGTGGCCCTGACCGGTTTGGCTCAGTGGATAGAGCGTCGACCTGCGGACTGAAAGGTCCCGGGTTCGATTCCAGTCAAGGGCATGTACCTTGGTTGTGGGCACATCCCCAGTAAGAGGTGTGCAGGAGGCAGCTGATCAATGTTTCTAACTCTCTATCCCTCTCCCTTCCTCTCTGTAAAAAAAATCAATAAAATATATTAAAAAAAAAAAAAAGCTAGGGTGTGAATTATATCCTATTCCCTCCAAGAGGATTATAATCAAATACTTTACTGAAAGGACTCAGCTTGCTTATCTCTCTATCATTAAACAAATTTTAAATATGTAAAGAGAAGTAAAAATTATATTCCTCTTCATATGACTAATTTGGACTTTTATAACAAGGACACATGATACTGCATGCTAAGAAACACTGATGAATAAAAATATTGTATTATTTTTTAACTATTAAATTTCTTAAAAGGACATACATTTTCTAGTTAAGATACTGAAAAGTTTCAAGCAAATGGCCTAATCAAATTTCCCTTTAATATATTTTAAAAATATTGGCTATAGTAACAATATCTTGTTGGAATATTTTATTACCTGCTTTCTACAGTGTCACTACAAGCTAACATCTGAATATACTTCTCTTTTGTACTTAACCGAGTCATAATAACTGCAGTAGCTGTAGTGTCAAACTGGGGGAGAAAAACACACACACACACACACACACACACACACACACAAAGAGAGAGATAAATTTAATAAACATGAGCACGTATTGATACCAGTCCTTTTCAATAACTCAAGACTTTGATTCCATATTAAACAGTCCCTTGTATTAAATAACAGGTCAAAATGACCTTAAAAATACTTCTGAATTTGAATGTTAACTGAAATTTTAATTCAAAATCTCCTAAGAATATAAATATAAAAATACCACTTTGGTTTCAATATAACATAATTTTGGTAGTGGTGAAATTAAAACAATCTTAGGTAACTTTATAAAAGTTGTAATATTTGGTGTTCATACATAATCTAATTTATCCTATAAAATTATAGATTTGTTTAACACAGTATTTTAATATCCTTTGAAAATATATTCTTCCTAAATATTCCCTTAGTACCAATATGAATGACTTCTTTATTCAAGTATTTGTCAGAGGCATGTTTTGTAATATGTATGAGCTGATTTTTAATTGTCACAATACCTGGAGACCATTACTGGCATTGTGTGCTAGAATCCAGGGATGCTACATGTTCTGCAATGCATGACAGTCCTACACAATCAAAAACTGTCCCATACAAAATGCCAATAGCATCTCCATTTAGAGTAAAAAACCAAACAAAGAAACTTTAACAACATACACATTCATAAACCCAACCATTTACCAACCAATGCTAGATGGAGTGGAGGGAGTATGTCTTTTTTAGTGAGACTTATTTTACTTCTATTCCTCCATTAAAGTAGATTGTCTAAGTTACATTTATTTTTAAACCTAATCCAAAATCCAAATATGAAATCTTAATCTTTATTTTAACAAAAAATACACAAAAAGGATTTTGCCATTTACTTTGTCTTTAAACTAAGTTACAAAAAGTAAAGTATTGTCACTTACTTGAGGTCGACCAGCTCTTCCAATCATCTGTAGAATATCTGTTTCACTGTACTCTTCAAACATTCCTCCAACATAATGCATTGTAGATTTTACAACTACTAGGTGAGCAGGCAAATTTACTCCCATAGCTAAAGTACTGGTAGTAACTGCATCAGATTAAGGAATATTACTTTCAAGCCAGATAATTTTAATGCTCAGATAGGTATTTTCTTATAAAAGATGTATTTTTATAAATGTAACAGACTCATATATATGGAATTTATTTAAAAATGAAGAAAACACTATAACGTAAAATAATACATCTTTTAAAATTATTAAATTCTCAATTTTCAAATTGCACTATGTGCAGTAACATGATAAAGAACTAAAACTGGCAACAAGTTTAGCTATAACATGTACACATGTACAGTACATGAATAGTTACATAATTTTGGACTTGAGAAAAAAGCATAAATAAGTCAGAATACTTGAGCTTTTTATTTTATTGTCTTAAAAATAATTTTCCAAAATATCTAATAATACCCACAAGAATATATACTTTACTTACAAAGAGCTGGCAGATCTCCAACAGTAAAAGCTCCTTCAACTACTTTTCTATCTGACAGCTCCATACCAGCATGGTGATAAGCAACACCATGTATTAAGATATCTATAATAGAAATATATCACCTGTTATGTACTGTTAATATTTAATCAGTAATTGACTCTTTTTAACTACAGCTGAAATACTATTCAAAAATTACCTCTAAACCTACCTCTCAGTTTTGAATCTCTTATGGAATACGCATGCTTCTGTAACCTATTTTAAAATACCATGAAATTATTGTGAGTTAGTTACAGGAGTATAGAAAACACATGCTTTATGTTTTTTATTATTTATTTACCATAAGTAAATGTCAGGAATTATCTTTCTTTTAAATTTTTTTTTTACTGTTTCACTTCATTACTGCTGTATATGTGCTCCATGTGAGTGACGTAGGTGCTCTTAAATAGTTTATTTTGAGGCTTACAGATATAAAAATATTTTCACAATATCATTATTTGAAAACCATTTTTAAGAAGTAGAGAACATCTAACTTTCACAGTCAAAAATCCCTAATTTTACAACTCAGCAAAATAAATAAATAAATAAATAAAATAACCTAATTTAAAAATGGGCAAAGGACCTAAATAGAAATTTTTCCAAAGAAGACATACAAAATGGCCAACAATAGATGAAAAGGTGGTTCATATCACTAATCATCAGGGAAATGCAAATCAAAATTACAATTAGATTGCACCTCATACCTGTTAGAATCTCTATTACCAAAAAGACAAGATAAGTGGTGGAGAGGATATGGAGACACGGGAGCCCTGTGCATTGTTGGTGGGAATATAAACTAGTACAGCCACTATGGAATATAGTAGGGAGATTACTAAAAACTTAAAATAGACCCAGCAGTTGCACTTCTGGATTATATCCAAAGGATACAAAATCAGTATCTCAAAGAAATATCTGTATTCCCATGTTCATTACAGCATTATTTCACAATAGTCAAGTATGGAAACAACTTTAAGTGTCCATTGACAGATGAAGGATAAAGAAGATATAGATATAGATATAAATATAGATATAGATATATAGAGATATAGATATCACATGCAATATTATCCAGCCTTAGAAAAGAAGGAAATTCTACCTTTTTCAACAACATGGATGAACCTGGAGGGTTCAAATGTGTTAGAGACTCCCGAGAGATTAATCTTTTGGTGAGAGATTACAACAGATGTGGGATTGAATGTGGATTTTTAAAAAAATGAAAACAGCAATATAAACAATGTTTCAAGAAGTCTGGCTATGAAATAAAGACAGAATCATAGCTGCACAAAGATTCATCATTTCACTTAATCCTCTGAATTAGTATTATCTTTATTTTACAGATGAGGAAACTGAAGCTTAGAGAGATCAAGTCACTTGAAAAGTTTACAAAATGAACCCAATTTTCTTATCTCTTCTAGATAATCCCTAAAAGTCTTTCTACCTCCAAGAAAAAAAATGAAAAAATATACCTCTGTTTCTGTTCCAAAGTCATAATAAACTTAGCATTTTTCACAAGAACAGAAGCAGCCTGTTGCACACCTTTTCTTGTGGCACAAAACTAAAAATGAATGAATAATTTTTGTATTAATCATATTAAAAGCTGAGCATTACACTAAAATATAAGCAAACAACAATCCATACCACAAGTGTAGGTTTTTGATCAGAGTACTCTTGTATAACACTGGCAATTTTGTAGTTGAGGGTTAAATCAAACTTAAATTCAGTTTGGTTACTACAACAGGGAAATCCAAGGACCACTTTCCGAAGTTTCACTGGTCTATGTCTCTCATCCATTTTCAGACATATAGCAGGTCTTTCACCATTTGAAAGCCATTCTGCAATCTTGAAATAATAGAAATATATGCAGTAAGAGTTTTTTCTAATGAAGTTTTATGGCTAAATATAACCCAAATTATAGACTACTTTAAAGTAAAAGTATAAAAATATTTAATCAAATACAGGCAGTCCTCGGGTTACGTCGTTTCGTGGTTACGTTGCCATCTCCCATTTATTTTTTAAAAAAAAAAGTTCTGTCATTTCAACGTATGTACATATGTGCTTTATGTTTTTTATTATTTATTTACCATAAGTAAATGTCAGGAATTATCTTTCTTTAAATTTTTTTTTACTGTTTCACTTCATTACTGCTGTATATGTGCTCCATGTGAGTGACATAGGTGCTTATGTAAGTGGGTTCCGACTATCAACGAAAATTGTGTTACATCACACTATGGGAATGGATCTCTGACGTAACCCAAGGACCTACTGTAGGTAGTCTTTTTCAATATTACATATTTCATTGACACTATCCTATTAATACATTGGTAAATATGATCCACATCAGTATTTCAAGATTATACCCACTGGTAAACTTCCAATTAATTATTATTATTTTGTTTTCCTTCTTATGAGTCCAAAGTAAAATTAAATTGATTTTGGAAGAGAAATTGAATTTCTCACTATCATTGTAATTTCTTTGCTATTTTTTCTGAACTATGTCTAGATACAGCTGATACTTTGGTGTTGTCCTAAGTAACTAGCTAAAGAATAGAAAAGTAATGGTTGGCTTAGATTGGTAAGGGTTGACAAGTTCTAAACAAAGAACAAATAAATACTTGAGAGGTGGCAGGGCCAAAAGCATGTCAGACTAAATGCTAGTCACTAGCTGGAACTGTGGTGAGCAATGGTGAGCTGTGGTGAGCAATCTTATCTTCATATAGCCTGCTTAGCAATCGGACTTTATGCCCTGTATGAACCTGACCATTGGTTTGACTGAAAGATGGATTAATGAGTTTCTAGTTGCATCGGAAGGAATTATTAAAACATTTTCAAGGCTATCATGGTTAGGGATGAGATCACATAAGAACTTACAGTTTGAAAGTAGCAAAAGGCCAATTATGAAGACCGTAATTTAGGGGAAAATTGAGAAAGAGGACTTGTAGGAAGAGACAGGGAAATAGTTTTCACAGAAGTAGTGATTATCACAACAGGGAAGAGTTTCAAGCATCACAGAATAGCCTAGCCATCGTAGCTCAGTGGTTGAGTGTCGACCTATGAACCAGGAGGTCATAGCATATGTCCTGATCAGAGCATGTCTGGGTTGCGGGCTCAAGGCCCAGTGTGGGGCATGCAGGAGGCAGCCGATCCATAATTCTCTCATCATTGATGTTTCTTTCTCTCCCTCTCCCTTCCTCTCTGAAATAAATAAAAAATATATTTTAAAAAAAGGAATCACATGATATTGGGAGCATTTATGATCTTGCTCCCTGCCATGTGTCATCAGTTTATCTCAAATTAACTCATAGAAACTTTCTTTAAAAATTACAGGATTTTGATATTTAATAATAGCTTATAAATCAATAAGAAAAATTTAGTATCCCACTGTGAAAAAAAGGTAAAGGACATAATCTAGCAAATTGCAAAAAAAAAGAACTTAAAGTAGTAGAGAATATATTAAAAATATTTATTAAAGTAGAAATGAAATCAAAATTTTCAAATAAAGTACCATTTTAAATAAGAAATTTGACAACTATTCAAAAGTAATAATAATTTCATTATTATACTGTCCAGTGTTAGAACACAGAGAAATGGCTGAAGGTAGAAGTATAAATGAGTATAACATTTACTGAAAGCACTGTGTCCTTACAGTTTTATATACCCTTGGACTTAGTTATTCTACTTATGATGTTTTTCAAGATATATTAATTTCAGCACTATTTATAATAGCAAAAAGTGAAAACAATCTTCCAACATTAAAACATTGGATAAATTATAATAAAACTGCAAAAATTGTATTAAAGAAAACTAATGACATGGAAACATTTGTATGTGACATGCAAATCAAAAAGAGTACGTATATTATGATTCCATCTATACATGTATATCTGGAAAAACACTGGATTTTTGTTGTTTATATATACTTTATAATTTTCTCTATATGAACAGCTTATTTTGTTCATATTCTCTTGAACAAAAATGATTGTGTCCAGTTAAAGATAAAAACAAAATTTTCTATTGGATTAGACACTAACACAGCTATTTGTGAAAACAATTCTAAGAAGTAGCAAGAGGAAAAAGTCACATTATAGTGGGCTGAGAAGTAAATAGGAATAAGAAAGCAGTGAGACTATACTATTTTTAAAATATATTTTATTGATTTTTTACAGAGAGGAAGGGAAAGAGGTAGAGAGTTAGAAACATCGATGAGAGAGAAACATCGATCAGCTGCCTCCTGCACATTCCCTATCGGGTATGTGCCCACAACAAGGTACATGCCCTTGACTGGAATGGAACCTGGGACTCTTGAGTCCGCAGGCCAATGCTCTATCCACTGAGCCAAACCGGTTAGGGTGAGACTGTACTATTTTTCAAGTTTCCAAAAAAATCAAGAAAGAAATAGGCCACACATACATTATAGAAAGTATAAAAAATGCATATAATTATTTATTTTCATGTCCATAAACTTCAGTAATCGTAAAATTATCCTCAAGGACAGGGTCTATATGTTTTCACTTTTGCATCTTTCATTAGTGCTTATCTTACCACAATGCTAGGCACACAGAATTGGGGGAGGTGGATGGCAATCATCTAACCAATTATTTTTATTCCCCACCATACTTTGTTATAAAACTGAATTCAACTGGTTACAACAACCATAACATATTATTAGCAAAGTTATTACAAGGTATTTGAAACTCATAAAACTAAGACTTTTAGATACTAGTAAACAACAGACTTGTACCAAAAAATGCTGTATTAAAAAGAATCATCCCAATTTTATGGCTTTAATTCTGCCTTCCCTATGAAATTTAATCATTACTTTCTACAACATACTTTCCTATTTAATTGGTTAGGTGATGAACAAACAAAAAACCCTCACTTTTTTCTAAGATTAAAATGTCTAACTATTTCACCAGTTATGAAAAATATTATAAACTAAAATTCTAACTCACATCCTCAGCATTTGGAATTGTTGCAGACACAGCTACAAATCTCATTGGAATAATAGTGCTGGTATTTTCTAAAGTATGAGATAAAGACTGCACAGTTTTCATTCTGCTGACTACAACTTCAAGAGTTGGTCCACGAATTTCATCTTTTACAACATGTACCTAAGAAAGAAATCAAGGAAAAAAATCATTAGCAACAAAAATAGAAATCTAATCAATTAAAATGTGAAAGAATATTAACACTCTTCTTTAAGAAAATAAGCATTTTCCAATTGAAGGAATAAAACAAACATATAGTTTGGTTGAAATATCTTGCTTCTGTCTATTCATTCTAGTCATCTTTTTATGTTTATCTCTGAAAATGAATAATGTGTTCACTACCTCATCAATGAGAAATAGTCGAACCAGTTGGACCAAAGAGTTGTCTCTCCATTTTCTAGTCATGCTATCCCATTTCTCCTAGAGAAAAGATGCAAGTGGTTTAATGTAAGGGATTATAATGAATGTTATTAAGACATATCAATAAAATTTTTAACCTAACATGTGACAAATAACTAGTGTTTTAGTTAACATCTTATAAGTATCCTGAAAAATATTTTTAAAATTTGTAAGGATTATGACAGTCATACAAGTATTTAAAAAATGGACCCCATTTATTTTTAAGTTTAACCAAAATACTTAAAATTATAGTCTAATTACCTCTTTTAAGCTCTAGCAAGATCCTCCCTCTGCAATACATGATACTTGGATAGAAGAATATGAGCAATAAATATGATTACAAATTATCTACAATAACAAATTGCCTATTCATATCTTTTGTCTAATTTTCCTATTTGATTGGTTGTCTTCTGCTTATTAATTTGTAAATATCCCTTATATACCCTGAATACTATTACCTTTTGTTTGCTTTTATAATGCAAATATGTTTATTCTTCTACTTTGTATTTTTCTTTTAACTTTTTTCTTAATGAATATAAATAGATATTTTCTAATAAACCAAGGAAACAATAAAGTATAAATAACACCTACTGGAGTTGTCATAATAATATGGGCATGCTGAATCTCAAATAGGTCATCCATTAGTGTATCACCAGTGAGTTCTTTACAATTCAATCCTATTGGTCCAAACTTTTCTTTCCAGTCATCAAAACGCTGACTACACAGGGCTTTTATTGGTGCCACTATAACAATATAATATATTTATTGTGAATGTCAGTAAAATTTTAAAATTTTCACAAAAATTGTTGGTTAATAAAGTTATGATAAAAATAACATATCTAGGTGCTACCTAATACTTATAAATTAAAAATTAACAATAGAAGCAAATCATTTAGCGGTATAAACATAATCAAATAAAACTAAAAATAGAAAAAGAAGTGACTGCTTAAGAAATTGTAACTAAGAGTAAAGAGAGGTAGGACAAGAGATTATTGTTTTTCATTATAAATCCCTTTGGTAATAATTTGATTTTTTTAACCATGTGCATAAATTACTTTGATGAAAAATTTACAATCTATATATATATATACTTAAGAAAGAAGAGTTCATGGTGAAATTTCTAAAATTACAAAATGTTTAATTTTATTGGTTCATCTTGCCTGCCTTTTTAAAAATAAACATGTAGCCCGGCTGTGGTGATTCAGTGGTTGAGCGTCATTGACCTATGAACCAAGAGGTCACACTTCAATTCCCAGCCTGGGCACATGCCGGGGTTGCAAGCTAGATCCTTAGTAGGGGGTGTGCAAGAGGCAGTCGACCAATGATTCTCTCTCATCATTGATGTTTCTATCTCTCTCTCCCTCTCACTTCCCCTCTGAAATAATAAAACATATATTTAAAAAACAAATTTATAAAGGCCAAATTCTCAATTCAAATATTACTTTGTATGTGTAACTGAGAAAATGTATTTTGAATTTAATGTAACAGATGACAGAAAATGTGGTATGTTTTTATGAAAAAGTATGGAAAACCAAATACTAAGGCCTATGGGTTGAATTTGAATTTATTTCTTACTTTATCCTCACTGGTTTTTCATTATTATAATTATTACTCTTAAAATTATAAATACTTACTGTAAACAATTTTAATGTTTGACCATGGCAATGGTACTTCCATTAACAATCTTGTTATCGCAAGTTCAAACACTACCGTTTTCCCAGAACCAGTTGGAGCACAAATCACAAAATTCCTATCTGTGTAAAGAAGCTAAAATATAAAATTTGATCAATCATGGGATATATAGAATTTTTCACTCCCATTCTTAATTTATTAGAAACTATGCCATAGGAAGACTCAAAGGAATAATAAATAGCTCAAACATTTTCATCTTTAAATTTATTAAAATTATTACCACCCTCATAAAATAACTATTAAAAATGTACCATCTTGTTTTATTTGTCAGAGTAATATGCCAGACCTAGAAGAAAATAATTTCTTTAGCTTCCAGAGAAAGTTTCATAAATCTAATAAATACAAACCAACCCCCCTATAAAAATCACATGCATTCATTTAACAAACATTTTTTGAGCTCCTATAATGTCACTGAGTATGGCACTGGGATCATAAAGATGAATGTGATCTAATCCCTGCCCTTAGAGGGCAAACAATCTAGTAAGAATAAGCAGATAAGTAAATAATTATAATAAAATACTTACATCATCAAAGGCTTTGGACTGTATATAGTTGAAATATGGGAATTCTTTGAAAATACTTCTGAATTTTGCCGCTTAGAATAACATTAAGGAAATATTTGGGAATTTTAAAAATTGGTTACTTTTAATTTAAAAATTAAGTTGAATTAATACTGACTGACAATATTTAGTGATGCGCCATTAATACTTGCTATTTTGATATCATAAGAAAGGAATCCTATATAATAATAGACAAATATGCAAATTGACCATACCTCCGACACACACAAGCCACGCCCACAAGCCACGCCCACCATCCAATCAGAGCGAGCATGCAAATTAACCCAAACCAAGATGGCTACAGCCACAGAGAGCAAGGTTTCCTAGGTAACAGAGGAAGCCAAGCTTTCTGCCAGCCATTGCAGGCCTAAGCCTCCACTCAAGCTACAAAGTTTCAATTATAGGAGGTCAACAAATTCAAACAAATGGTGGCAGAATGGAGCTTGAGAGAGCAGGCCAGGGTTGCCGCCGGCAACAGGGGAAGCAAAGTTTTCCACACACCCTGGCCAGGCCCACCCGCTTAAGGCAACAAAGTTTCAATTATAACCCCAACACAAATGGCTTCGGGCCTCAGAGGGAGCCCCAGGCTTGGCTCTGCTCCAGGCTACAAAGTTTCAATTGTAGAAGGAAAATAAATTCCAGATACCAGGGCCTCTGCTTGCGTTGCCAGGGGGCGTGGCCGGCCTGCAAACCACCACAGGCCCCTCGCTCAGGCCGCCCCACGCCCCAAGGGTACCCCACCCTGATCAGGGACACCCTTCAGGGCAAACCAGCTGGCCCCCACCCCTGTACCAGGCCTCTATCCTATCTAATAAAAGAGTACTATGCAGATTGATCATCACTGCAACACACAATATAGCTGCCCTCATGTGGTCAAAGATCCTGCCCCCATGTGGACACAGGATCACCACCACAAGATGGCCAGCAGGAGAGGGCAGTTGGGAGGCACCTGGCCTGCAAGGGAGGGCAGTTGAGAGGGACCAAGCCTGCAAGGGAGGGCAGTTGGAGGTGATCAACCCTGCAGGAGAGGGCAGTTAGGGGTGACCAGGCCGGCAGAGGAGGGAAGCTGGGGGCAAACAGGCTGGCAGCAGAGTGGTTAGGGGGTGATCAGGCTGGCAGGCAGAAGCGGTTAGGGGCAATCAGGAAGGCAGGCAGGCAGGCAAGCAGTTGGGAGCCAGCAGTCCTGGATTGTGAGAGGGATGTCCGACTGCCCGTTTAGGCCCGATCCCACCGGGCAGTCGGACATCCCTTGAGGGGTCCCAGATTGGAGAGGGTACAGGCTGGGCTGAGGGACAATCCCCCTCCGTGCACGAATTTCGTGCACCGGGCCTCTAGTTAACATATATAGAGGAAGGGACCAAGATGGCAACATAGTATGCTCCTAAACTTTCCCCTCCCAGAGATCCACCAAATACACACCTACAAGCAATAAGTATGATTGCACCTACACACAGAACATTTCCCTCTGAGAGATATCCTGAAATTTCAAGTTGAGTGATTCCTATGCATTGGAAGAATGAGAAAACATGAATTAAAATAGACAGGAAAGGCCGAGACAACTCTCACCACAAATCCTACCCCTAGCACAGCACCATACAAGTGGGAAAGAACCCTCAACTCCCACCTTTTCCCTGAAGAGCAATGGGTTGAAAACATACATCTAGTGACCAACTTTTAAGACTCCCACCTGAAGGACAGTCCCCCAAAACACCCATCGCTGTGAGCCAATAGAGCTTGCATTCACCAGTTCCACAGGACCATAGCAAAGAAGTACTTTTTAAATGGGCACAGGAACACTGTCCCCTCCCCACACACTCACACACACGGAGGTACACATCCAAGCTCAATACAGAAGGGACAGGCTCATCTTCAGTTTCTCCCTGGAAGGAATATAACTGCATACTTTCTCAGCTGCTGCCTGAGATTCTAGCTTCTAATCATAACACAAATACATAGTTATTTAAGCAATTGTATTTTTATGAAGACATACAAAAACTGTTGGATTGTGATGTGTCCCTGTTAAAAGTTAAATAAAAGCATATTACTTCTCTGCTCAAATTCTCCCCTTTCTCTCAAAGTGTATGGCTAAAAAGCCCTACATAATCTTGCCTCCTCACCTCCACCTTTGTGTTTCTAACCTTATGTCCTGCCTGATTAATCTCCTCTATGTATATTGAATTCTTTTCTGGTCTTCAAAAGCATCACCCAGACTATTGTCCAGACTGTTCTTCCTTTCATATTTCCCTGGCTTTTTCACTTCCTTCTATTGCTTACATCTCACCTTCTCAGAAAGACCTACCCTAATTACTCTGTCTATCCTATATAATAAAAGCCTAATATGCTAAGTGTCTGGTTGACCAGTCAGCAGTTCAACCAATCAAAGTGTAATATCCTATCTAATAATAGACAAATATGCAAATTGACCATACCTCCGACACACCCACAAGCCACGCCCACAAGCCATGCCCACCATCCAATCAGAGTGAGTATGCAAATTAACCCAAACCAAGATGGCTACAGCCACAGAGATCAAGGTTTCCTAGGTAACAGAGGAAGCCAAGCTTTCTGCCAGCTGTTGCAGGCCTAAGCCTCCACTCAAGCTACAAAGTTTCAATTATAGAAGGTAAACAAATTCAAATAAATGGTGGCAGAATGGAGCTTGAGAGAGCAGGCCATGGTTGCCCCCGGCAACAGGGGAAGCAAAGGTTTCCGCACATCCTGGCCGGGCCCACCCACTTAAGGCAACAAAGTTTCAATTATAACCCCAACACAAATGGCTGCGGGCCTCGGAGGGAGCCCCAGGCTTGGCTCTGCTCCAGGCTACCAAGTTTCAATTGTAGAAGGAAAATAAATTCCAGATACCAGGGCCTCCGCTTGCATTGCCAGGGGGCGTGGCCCACCTGCAAACCACCACAGGCCCCTCGCTCAGGCTGCCCCACGCCACAAGGGTACCCCACCCTGATCAGGGACACCCTTCAGGGCAAACCAGCTGGCCCCCACCCCTGTACCAGGCCTCTATCCTATCTAATAAAAGAGTACTATGCAGATTGATCATCACTGCAACACACAATATAGCTGCCCCCATGTGGTCAAAGATCCTGCCCCCATGTGGACACAAGATGGCCACCACAAGATGGCCAGCAGGAGAGGGCAGTTGGGAGGCACCCGGCCTGGAAGGGAGGGCAGTTGAGAAGGACCAGGCCTGCAAGGGAGGGCAGTTGGAGGTGATCAACCCTGCAGGAGAGGGCAGTTAGGGGTGACCAGGCCAGCAGAGGAGGGAAGTTGGGGGCAAACAGGCTGGCAGCAGAGTGGTTACGGGGTGATCAGGCTGGCAGGCAGAAGCGGTAAGGGGCAATCAGGAAGGCAGGCAGGCAAGCAGTTGGGAGCCAGCAGTCCTGGATTGTGAGAGGGATGTCCGACTGCCCGTTTAGGCCCGATCCTGGTGGGATCGGGCCTAAACGGGCAGTCGGACATCCCTTGAGGGGTCCCAGATTGGAGAGGGTACAGGCTGGGCTGAGGGACAAACCCCTCCGTGCACGAATTTCGTGCACCGGGCCTCTAGTGCTAATGATATAAGGCCTCTCAACCACTTGCTATGATGTGCACTGACCACCAGGGGGCAGACAGTTGACCAGTCAATCAGTCACTATGACATGCACTGACCACCAGGGGGCAGACAGTCGACTGGTCGATCAGTTGCTATGAGGTGCACTGAACACCAGGGGGCAGATGCTCCAACCGGTAGGTTAGCTTGCTGCTGGGGTCCGGCATATCAGGACTGAGCGAGACAGGCAGACACACCCTGGAGCTCTCCCATGGTCCCTTCCCGGCTGAACCTCCCACGTCCCTCCCCAACCCCGATTATACACCGGTGGGGTCCCTCGGCCTGGCCTGTGCCCTCTTGCAATCTGGAACCCCTTTGGGGATGTCAGAGGGCCAGTTTCGGCCCAACAGCAGAACGACCAGTCACTATGACGTGCACTGACCACCAGGGGGCAGACGCTCAATGCAGGAGCTGCCCCCTGGTGGTCAGTGTGCTCCCACAGGGAGAGCGCTGCCCAGCCAGAAACCGGCTCACGCTGGTTAGCGCAGCAGTGGTGGCGGGAGCCTCTCCAACCTCCACAGCAGCGCTAAGGATGTCTGACTGATGGCTTAGGCCCGCTCTCCCCTGAGAGCTCCCGGACTGCGAGAGGGCACAGGCTGGGCTGAGCGACCCCGCTTCCCTGAGTGTATGAATTTCGTGCACCGGGCCTCTAGTTTAAATAACATAAATCTATACATGAGATCACTTATTTGTTCTTATATCTCTTATACTTTTATGCCTTTTGAACTAAAAGGTCTAATAAGCCCAGGAATGAAAAATGCAAAGAAAAAAAGTTTAAAAGTGAAAATTTATGCATGAGCATAAAAATAAAAACAATGTTCCCACAATAATTGATATTTACCTATCTTGGAAAATAAAATATGTATAAATGAACAGATAAAAATTTAATTTTGTTATCCTAGTCCATGCTATCTTTTACATATCTAAATACATAAAATTTCCCTTTAAAATGATTCATGTTACTTAAATCAATTCTTTTTATATAATATCATTGACATATATTGTTTTGTTACAGCATAAAGGCAATAATTTTTAAATGATATCATATTCTTTACATTCATGTCTTCATTCCTTCAATGAACTTACCATATTCAGAACTAATTAGATTTATGCTAAGTTCTTCAGATTCCGTCCCCAGCCCCAATTGTGCACTGGTGGGGTCCCTCGGCCTAGTCTGCACCCTCTCACAACCCGGGCCCCCTCGGGGGAAATCAGAGAGCCGGTTTCGGCCCAATCCCACAGGGGGAGCGCTGCTCAGGCAGAAGCTGGGCTCATGGCTGGTGAGCGCAGTGGCGGTGGCGGGAGTCCCTCATGGCTGGCAGCGCTAAGGATGTCAGAAGCTGGGCTCATGGCTGGCAGCGCTAAGGATGTCTGACTGCTGGCTGAGGCCCGCTCCCCCTAGGGCTCCCAGACTGTGAGAGGGCGCAGGCCTGGCTGAGGGACCCCCTGAGTGCACGAATTTCATACACCGAATTTCTAGTCTCTATATATAAAAGCCTAAGTGACCAGTCAACAGCAGAATGACCAGTCGTTATGACATGCACTGACCACCAGGAGGCAGATGCTCAACACAGGAGCTGCCCCCTAGTGGTCAGTGCGCTCCCATAGCGGGAGCACTGCTCAGCTGACCAATGGGCACTAGACACCAGGCTCATGGCTGGCGAGTGCAGCTGTGGCAGCATGATCCTCTCCCTCGGACACTCCCCCTGTGCGCCCCTCTCCCATCCAGACTGGGACCAGGATGGGGACTGGCATTGGGACTGACTGGGCACGAGTCCGTGGCTACTTCTTGGTCATGGGTGCACCGGTACCGCCCTAGGATGGGCGCATGAAGACCACAGTGGAGTGGCAGCGAGCCTACCAAGCAGTGGCAGAGGCAGGAGCAGGGGGGCTGGGATGAGCGGGAGTGGCGCACCTGGCCCAGGCTCAGGCTCCTCCCACTTTGGGCACTACTACATCCTTTGGGGGATGTAGGACTGCTAGTTTGAGCCGATCCCCACAGGCCAGGCTGAGGGACTCCACTGGTGCACGAATCCATGCACCGGGCTTCTAGTATTATAATCCTGAATCCCTGATCCCAGCATTCCCAAGTTAATCATCTTTACTCTGCTCCACTTTTTCCTTTCTCCCTATTACTCATCACCTTCTAAAATACTATATGACTTATTTATACATTTATAATTGTTCAAATCTATCCTCTTTCCAAAGAAAGTTAAGTCCTCAAGGACAATGATTCATTGTCTGTTTTCTTTACTGACATATCCCAAATACCTGAACAGTGCCTGGCACATAGTAAGCAGCCAATTAATACCAATTTGCATTTATTAGGTCAAGCAAATAATTTACAAATTTTCATTTTACTTTCAGTTTTGAAGAGTGTCAGAATATTTGTGCCAAAACAAAATGTAATTTTGAATTTGTTAATCCAGCAGCTTTTGCAGGAATCTCATTTTTCCTCAAAAGACGTCTCTTCCTATAAAATATTTATTTGTAACAAGCCCACATGTGGGCCATCATGCTGGTTTTTCTCTCATTAGGTAGTTCCACATTCACAAAAATGAATCTCTAATTCCAAGTAGATATAGAATCAGTTTTCTACTCATGGGAAAACTCAGCTACTAACATTGTTTATCATCACTATCTATCAACACTTGATATCAAATTTTTCCTTTCATTCAACAAACTCTCAGCAGTGTCACTGCCATTATGTTATTATATGTAGGAAAATGTCTGCAGAACTGAAAATGACAAGATTACTGTGGCAACATCAATCTGACCAAACTTCTATTGTCCTGAGGATTCAAATACAGTAAAATATTGGAAAAGAAGCAGATCATAAGTTGTATCCCCAAACTCTAAAATTATCAATAGTATTCAGTATTCAACTTTATTTTTTTAAATGTTTTTGTTATGATTTCAGAGAGAAGAAGGGAGAGCGGAAGATAGAAACATTGATGAGAGAGAATCAATTGGCTGCCTCCTGCATGCCCTCTCCCCCCCACCCCCGAAACTGGGGATCAAGCCCACAACCTGGGTGTGTGCCCTGACTGGGAATTGAACCGTGACCTCCTGGTTCATGGGTCCATGCTCAACTATTGAACCACACCAGCTGGACTCAACTGTAATTTAAATACTATAGGCCTGGTGCACAAATTCGTGCATGGGTGGGGTCCCTCAGCCTGGTGGGCAATCGAGGCCTATGGGAGGGGGGACGGCCAGCTGGAGGGAGGGACCACAGGAGGTTGGCTCTGGGAGCACACTGACCACCAGGGGGCAGCTCCTGCATTGAGCGTCTGCCCCCTGGTGGTCAGTGAGCGTTAGAGCGACTGGTCAAGCAGTCATTCTGGTCGTTCCAGTCATTAGGTCATATGATCTCTTAGGCTTTTATATATATAGATATGTTTGGAAACAATAAAGTGTAGCAACTCAGTGAGCTTGACAGCAAATGAACTTTTTGAACAATACAATGGACACAATAGCAGCTAGTAGTCTTAATCAACAAAGACACCTAAACAATAGAATCACTTCAGCTATACTAATATAACATGAAAAAAAAAGAGGAAGGAAAAGAATACTATATTTAATAGAAAAAATAAGGGCAACAAAACAATTAAATGTCAAAATTTTAACACTGACTATTAATATTAAATTAGTTATCCCCCAAAAAAAATCTCTAAAATTCTCCAAAAGTTATTGTCATATTATGGCAAGTTCCAGTAAGGGATAGGAAGAATTTCCCATCATACAGGTAATAAAACTAACTTCAAGTGTTTACTGCTAACCTATCTCCTATGTTCCCACCCTATTTAGATCACCTTAGAAAAGGAAGCACAGCAGGAATGAGACCACACACTGAACAGAAGCACTAAAAGCTGGCTATGTTTAAAGTCATTACATCATCATATGTAATCCTCTTATTGTTCCCTCCCCCATTCTAACACAGTTCAGTTATCTGCATTGGACGCAACTTTTCACAAGGGATCAGGCAAGTATTTTCTTTTTTTTAATTTTGGTTAATCCTCACCAGAGGATATTTTTTCCATTGATTTTTAGAGAGTGGAAGGGACAGGGAGAGAGAGAGAGAGAGAAACATCACTGTGAGAGACATATGGATTGGTTGCCTCCTGTATGCGCCCTGACAGAGTAGAGAGGGAGCCTATAACCAAGGTATGCTCTTGACTGGAATCAAACTGAGAACCTTCAGTCCATGGGCCTATGTTCCATTCACTGAGCCAAAGTGGCTAGGGCCAGGCAAGTATTTTCTAACCATAGTTCAGAATTATCTCAATGTTCAGAGTACCCAGGATTAGAATCACTCTCCCCTAGATTTCTCTAGCTCAACCACCCAATATCTGGAATTTACTTTGTTTTGACAATTAGATCATAACTTTTTGTGGGTTTTAAGTGCTTTTCCCTAGCTTTTAAGTCACTAATTCTGTACTCCTAAAGCACCATTTTGATGATATAACTTAACCTGCTCAAAAATTCTGCATGGTTTCTCCTCATTGCTTAATAAATTTATTAAAAATAAAAAAAAATAAAAACTTTTGACCTTGGTATTCATGGCAGTAAATGTCTGATCCTAAGATACTTATCCAACATTACTTCCTACTACTGACTTAATCATAACTTTCATTTCAGCTAAACTGGAATGCTTGTTCTTTCCAAACACATTCCACACTTTTACCCTCACCCATCCTTGCTCATGGATACACTTTTGCAAGAACATCTTTGTTACTTAATCGGCCTTTCAATGTATAGGGTGTCCCCCCAAAAAATTTATACATACTTTAACAGCTGATAACTCAATTTTGAAAATAAAATGTATTTTAATAAACACTGCCTTTATATTTATTCAAAGTATGTATACATTTATTCAAAGTCCATAGATCATAGGGAAATAGTCATAAAAACAGCTAATAAATTATAATGAAATAGAATAAGTACACTCTTATAGACATAACACAGGGTATCAAAGAAGCAAAAAAAAGATGTTATCTCCAGAACATACATATGCACTCTAAATATGTAAATCAGATTATAAGTATAAAGTATGTATACATTTGGAGATAGGAAGATAAATAAGGTCCTTGCCTTCATAGAGTCCATAGATCATAGGGAAATAGTCATAAAAACAGCTAATAAATTATAATGAAATAGAATAAGTACACTCTTATAGACATAACACAGGGTATCAAAGAAGCAAAAAAAAGATGTTATCTCCAGAACATACATATGCACTCTAAATATGTAAATCAGATTATAAGTATAAACCACTAATTAGGTTCTTTCAAAAAATACTAGATTTTTTAAAATGTCCCAATCCACTGTATGCCCCATTCTCATTCATTTTTTTCCTTCCCATGTTGATCCCAATATGTCTTCCTTCCCAAAGTATAAGAAATTGTATCAATTTGTAAGTAAATATGCTCAGAGTTCATCCAATAATACAAACTCATTTCTGTACTTATCTTGTCCCAGACTGGTAACAAGCAGTTTACAAACTGGCACCAGACTGCAGACCACACTTTAAATAGCACTATCACGCACACTGGGTCTCTTACATAACCCAAAATATTCACTTTTCCCTCTTTTTCTTTGTCAACCAAAATAAACAGAGACACAATGAAACAAAGTGTTTAAAAATTATGATTTCAAATAAAAGCTACTATACTACAATAATTTAAAGGATACGAATTTCTGTGACAGCCTTCAAGGAATCTAAATCATTTTCTGTTACCCCTAAAAAGAAAATCCTACATGTGTATATAGATATTTTTTAACCTTTCAGCAGTGCTAACGGTGTCTGACTGCCAGCTTAGGCCTGCTCCCCACAGTTCAGAATATAATGCAATATAATTAGAAAATGCAGCAATTGCACATAGAGTGTTACCTATTCAAATTTACTATATTTTTGTATTCTTCCCTATGCTAAGAAATGCAGACTAGTTTGTACTTTTATAAACGAAGTGAAAAAGCAAGGAATTACCTTGAGCTTCATGAGGTTGGGGTGCAACTGAATAAGATGGTGCTTTGAATATGCCTTCTCTGATTTCAGAAGCAGAAAAAGCATCACTTGCTGTAAACAGGTTAACATCTGAATATTGACGTTTCTGCTTACTATTGCTACATTTCCAGGATTTCCCTTTGTTCATTTCTGTTTGGGCAATTTTCCCTGAGCCAACATGAGAATCCAAGTTTGCACTGTCACTAGAACAAGCACTCCCATGTATATTGTCAGATATTTTAAATAATCTGGAAAAAAAAAAAAAAGGAAAAACATGTGTGCATGTGAAAAACTACCATAAAATTGGTCCCTTTTAAAATACCTGTAAATTGTGGTTTATTCAAACACAAAAATTAATCATTCTCCTAAAACATAATTTGTTAAGTTTACCTCTGAATTATGTATTTTCACTTTCCTAAAACTCAGATAAATCTGTTTGTGGCAGCCAGTCTCTGAGATAGCCCCAATGATCCTTGTCTCCTGGAATTCACACCTTTCTGTAGTTTCCTACTTCAAATCAGGACTAGCTGTGTGCCTAGTAAAGTACTATGGAATCCAAATTTATAAAAGCATAAAAAACAATAAATACTTGGGAATAAATTTAACAAAATAAGTAAAAGACTTGTCCATAAAACATCATTGAAAAAAAATTTAAAAACTTAAATAAATGGAAAGATATCCCGAGTTCATAGATGGAAGACTTACTGTTAATAAGATAGCAATACTCCTCAAGTTGATCTTCAGATTCAATACAATACCTATCAAAATCCCAACTGGCTTCTTTGCAGAAATTTACCCTAAAATTCATATGAAAATGCAAAGAACCAAGAATAGCCAAAAACAATCTTGAAAAAAGGAACAAAGTTGGAGGACTCACCACTTACTGATTTAAGATCTTACTACAAAGCTACAGCAATTAAGACATTTGGGATATGCCAGTATGGGATATATCCTTATGCCAGGCATAAGTACAGAAATATTGATCAATGGTATAGAATTGAGAGTTCAGAAATAAACCTTTATGTGGTATAATAGGAAATATAAATTTGGTCTTTTTTTTCCAGCTCCTGGCACAGAGGAACCCTTGGAATTTCCTGTGTGATAGAAGCGATAGAAGCATCTTTCATTATTTATAAGAAGCCCCTTTCCATCATATTTGAGTTTATGCTAATGAAGTGACTCTTCTAGGGCCCCTTCTAGGATGGGGATGATGCCAGAAAGACAAAACCTTGATTACAGGTTTGAAACTTTTAGCCCCACTGCTGACATCCTTTATTTGCACTTCGTTTTATTCTATTCCTCCTTAAAGTTAAACTTAAATACCATTTCTTCAGGAAAGCCTTCCCTGACCGTCCAGAGTAGATTAGGTCCCCATGCTATATGCTCTAACAGCAGTTCACAAAGGATGGTGGAGACTATTTCAACGAGTTCATAAAATCAAACTATTTTCATAATACTACTAAGGCATTATTTGCCCTTTTCTCTCTTATTCTCGCTAGTTAACATGGAGTTTTCCAGAGGCTCCAAGTCATGTGATATTACAACAAACTGATTGCAAAAGCATATATGAGAACCCAAGTATCTTTTATGAGTTAGAAATTTAAAACATTTGCAAAATCATAAAACAATATCACTCTTCTTCACCGAATTATTTTTTTATTTCAGAAAATAATTATTTTCAATAAAAATATATTATTTAATTTAACAAGTATATTTATTATTTTTAAACTAGAGGCCCGATGCACGAAGATTCATGCAAGAATGGGCCTTCCTTCCCCTGGCTGCCGGCACTGCCTTCGCTCCAGCCGGAGCCACCTTTCTGCCTTCGCTCCTTGCTCCCGCCCAGAGCTGCCTTTCTGCCTTCCCAAGCTGCCCAGAGGCCTGGAGCTGCTGGGGTGGTGCGGAATGCCTGCATCGTCACCATGGCGATGACGCAAGTGTCCTGCCCCGCCCCCGGCTGCTCAGCACCTGTGTATGCAAATTAACCCACCATCTTTGTTGGGTTAATTTGATACTCACTCCTGATTGGCTGGTGGGTGTTGTGAAGGTATGGCCAATTTGCATCTTTCTGTTTTATTAGTATAGATGTATTAGTAAATAAATATTTTTCAGATTTTTTGTTTTAATTTCTAATATGGTTAAACATTAATACTTAAATATTAAAAATAACCCACATAAACAAAAGTTCTTTGAAAATCCTCTATCATTTTTAAGTGTAAAGGAGTTCTAACAACAAAAAGTTTGAGAACCTCTAATCTAACCATATACTTCAGCAAAAATAACTGTTGTACTATTATATTTAGTTATTTACTATCAGTCTTTTCCCCTATTAAGTTGTAAGTTCTCCTAAGGCAAGAACCTATCACTAGAATCCCAAAGTTAATGGAGTGTCTGGTACATAATAGACTCTATTTGTTGTTGATGTTTTTCTCATTCAGATTCTACCATATTTCATACTTTTGGACATATACATAACTATTCAACTTTATCACTGAATGTTATTTATTTCATTTAATTAATTACCTTTTTCTGAAGGCTGATGTGCTCTCTCCTTTTTCTTCTGCAAAATTAACTAATTTTGTATCATCTGGAATATTTTTCTCAGGTGCTATGTCAGTGCCAATGTGATTTCTGAATTTCTGAGAACCGTATGTCAGCTTGCCAGAAACATGCAATAAGCCATTGTTGCCTGTCCCTCCTAAATTTAGATCATCTTCTTCAGACTTATTAGAGAAAAAGGCAAATTGGAATTTTTGCATTGGTGAAATATAATTTGTGTTTTCATTAGTTATCTTTAAATTTGATGATAACATTGTTTGCCTCTTTTCCATACCTACAAAAATGGAATGTATTAATTACTACATGTTCTCCATGAAAATGAAATTTCAAAAGCATGATGAAAAATTAAATAAAAATTTTCAGAAGGGTTTACTAGGTAAATATGACAGCAAAAAGAAAAGTATTAGTACAATAATAAGATAATCTGAAATATTATGTGAGGTTTTGAAATATAGGTGACTGTCACTTTATGGTATATCATATCACCGAAGGGCCCTCAGAAATTAAGAATTATTTAATTTAAATTTGAAATTTATACAAAATCTATAGAGTATTATAAAATAGGTTTAATTCCTGACCCATAGAAATAACCATATTTGTAATATTTAAGTATTTTATGTACTACAAATGATATAATTATACAAGTAATTATAAAGATTTAAAACTTACATAAACAATTTATACACAGAAATACAATGACCAACCATATAAAATGTTACTGACTATGATTCAGTATTACATGATACAATGCTTTTAACTTTGTAATATTGCCTCTAAAATTAAGATTAAGGAATGTCTTCATTAGAGTTACAAAATTGTAGGTTTCTTTACAGAGACTTTACAAGCATCTTTGGGAGGTTTGGGAGGAGTTTGGAGGCTTCAGTAGGGTTTGAATTTACTTTACTACATACATATATATAAATATACATACACACACACACACACACAAATATATATGTCCACATATATATGCACTATGGTATACGTTTATATTGTATAATCTGTATATTATTTGGTACATGCAATAGTACATATATGTTTGCATTTATAAATATATATAAATTATGAAGCTTAATTAATAAAATATAAATGCATGAACCTACCGCCCAATTTAAAAATGAAAATTTTGCCAACAATACTACATTAGATCACATATACTGTTTGAGTGTGCTTGTTTTTTAGCTTTACAAAATGATAGTATCAAACTACATATGATCATCTGCCTCTTGATGTTTTCACTCAATAAATCTGTTTCCTTAAACCAGAGGATCCTAATTTTAGTAAAGGGCAAGGCGAAAACTAAATAGCAGTGATAGTTTTGATGGTAAGAGGAAACAAAATTCACAGAACAACAGAATGCATATATGTGATAGTATATTGTGTGCATGTGATATGTATATGTATGTATATGTATATATAGAGAAGGAAAATGTTTTAGATTTTCAGATTTGGTGAACACTAATCTGAATAAGAGCAGTCTCTAACTTTCATTTTATTCCATTAAAAATAAAAGGAATTAAAGTATTACTAAATTGTTTTTACATTGACATGAGCTGCATGGGTTTGGCTTTATAACAGATGTAGTATGTGATAATTTACCTAACAGTTTATGACTTTCTATTTCTTCTTCCAATGCCTGAGTATCTGGAATTTCCGAAACCAATGGAGCAGGTGGGAGAAAACAATCCAATGATTTTCCACTACCTGGATAGCTGTATAAAATACAAAATGTAAATATACATGTTAATAGGATATAACATCAGAAACTATGTATTTATCAATTAAACATTACTCTATCACAGACTCTTATACATCCTGTAAATTGACTGTCTGCGGTAACTTTGATTTATCCCTATATAGCAGTGTTCTCAATATTTTTTTCCTTATGAGTCATAACATTAATGACATTGCTATGTGAGATATGCTACCTGAATAATGGCTATATCTCCATCTCCTTTTCTCCAATTCAAATTCTTGTGACAGGAATCTTAAATATGTTCCAAAATTGTTTAAAAAGTAGTAAATCATTCTGAAACTTTAGTACCTTAACTATTACAAGTGACAAATTACTTTTGACACACCTCATAACTAATCATGGGTCATCAGTGTAAATGACACAATTACTGATATTCTAGAGTATTCCTAAAGCATTATTACAAATTAATGTCCTAATCCAAATATTCTTGGTCCAGAACCATCAAAAAAACACAGAAAATCCAAGAAGCCAGTTGAAAGTGACAATCATTTTGTAAACCTATAGCAATTGACCAGATTATTGCCATCCTGTTAGCATTGATAACTAACAATCTCCTTATCTTTCAGCTGTGATCCTATTAACAGATAATGCTTTCATGTTTTCTTTCCAAAGTTGACTTGTCCTTCCTTAGAACAAAAAGATAAGTGTTAGGTGACAGGCAATAAAGTTGAGAATAGCACCACATGTATTTCCTATGCCAAGTCCCAAGGATTTTATTGTTTGTTTCTTATCTCTTCATTTAGGATTTCAAACCCTTGGAAGTGAGAGACTCAGTCTTTACTTTTCTGCATCTTACAGCACCTAACACATAGGTATTATGGCTATATCTTCCAAATAAAAAATCTACAACACATTATCTGACATTGTCGATAGACTGTCTGACAAAAGGCCAAAGCATTTGCTGCAAATCAAAACAAGATACCACCTCACACTTGTCAGAATGGCTAGCATCAATAAGTCAACAAACAAATGTTGGCAAGGATGTGGAGAAAAGAGAACCCTAGTTTGTTCTGGGAACCCTAGTTTGCACTGTTTGTGGGAATGCAGATTGATCCAACTACTAAGGAAAACAGTGTGGAGGGCCCTCAAAAAATTAAAAATGGAACTGCCTTATGACCCAGCAATTCTACTTCTAGGTATATATTCAAAGAAACCCAAAACACTAATTTAAGGGAATATCTGCACCCCATTGCAGCATTATTTAAAATAGCCAAGATATGTAAGCAATGTAAGTGACCACCAATAGACAAGTGGATAAACAACATACTACTACTTGGCCATAAAAAAGAATGAAATTTTACCTTTTGCGACAGCATGGATAGACCTACAGGGTATTATGCTAAGCAAAATAAGTTAGACAAATAAAGGCAAATACCGCAAGATTTCACTTATTTGGGTAATCTAAAGAACAAAATAAACACACAAACAAAATAGAAACAGACTCATAGATACAAAGAACTCATGACTATGGGGTGAAGTTCTGGGGAAACCAGGCACAAGTTTCCAAAGGTGCTCTCCTAGTGAGTAACACAGGATGTGTTTAATTCCCCCAGCTATGAGTTGTGACAGCACACGTGAAAAGATACCAACGAGGAAAATTCATTATAGACTCAATGCCCAGGGTTTTTATTGGGGACTAATCATGTGGGCATACTTTCTATGGCACATTCCAGATTCCCAGAAACAAAAGCAGATGTTCAGCATAAACGATATTACTTGTAGAAACAGTTTATGCGCTGTGAGCCACTCTTATGTTAACTAGAGGCCCGGTGCATGAATTCGTGCATGGGTGGGGTCCTTCAGCCCAGCCAGCCTGGCAGGGCCGGCCGGGGGGAAGGACCGCGGGAGGTTGGCCGACTGGCCCCACCCCTGATTGGGGTCCACCGGGCCAGGACAGGCAGTGGCGGGGTGTGCTGAGGGAGGTTGGCTGGCCTGGGAGAGAGACTGCAGGAGGTCGGCTGGCCACCGGCCACGGGAGGTTGGCTGTGGGAGTGCACTGACCACCAGGGGGAAGCTCCTGCATTGAGCATCTGCCCCCTGGTGGTCAGTGCATATCATAGTGACCAGTCGTTCGGTCGTAATGGTCGTTTAGGCTTCTATATATATATAGACTAGAGGCCCAGTGCATGATTGAATCATGCACGTGTAGGGTCCCCTACACGCTTTCGCTTTTCGTGGTGGAGCTGGGTGCCTGTCTGCTGGTGCACCAGGCCTTTCAGAAGCCTCCGGCTCGGCGGAGGCTTCTGAAAGGCCTGGTGCCGGAGCAGACAGGCACCCAGCTCCCCCACTTTTGATGGTCCGCGGTCGCTGAGGGGGGCTACCCTGCTGTTGAGAGGCGCAGGGGGCAGGACTCCCACCCCCTGCGCCTCTCAACGGCCGCTGAGGGGGGCTGCCGCGGACACCTGGCTACCATGCCGTTGAGAGGCGCAGCTGGGTGTCCGCGGCAGGCCCCTTTAGCAGCCGCGGATCTGGCCGTTGAGAGGCACAAGGGGCGGGGGTCCCACCCCCTGCGCCTCTCAACAGCAGGGTAGCCCCCCCTCAGTGGCAGCGGATCCGTGCCTCTCAATGACTGGATAGGCCACCCCGAGTCCCGCCCCCCAGCCTCCTGCTGCCCAATCGTGGGCGTAGCGGAGTGATGGTAATTTACATGTTACTCTGTTATTAGATAGGATGGTGAGAAACTTCCTAAAATCTAAGTTGTCAGAGTCCAGCTAAAGGCCAACCTTGCAAGCAGTTGGCCTTTAGAACTGATTAGTTCTATACATAGAACTAATATATTAACTCTTTTCTTCACAGAGGCTATTCCAGAAAATCCAAGAAAGATGTTAACAAGATACAAAAAACACACATTTAGCTCTACTGTTCAGCCTTCCCATAAAGTCAAATGTTCCTTATGATTTCCCTATTTTCCAGAGGTGCCATAATTTCCCCAGTCACCCAGAATCTAAACCATAGTATAATCTTTTCCTCAGTATACCTAGACACCTAACCAGTCTTATTGTATCTTATAAATTTTCTTGAATTCATCATTTTCTTTCCTACTGTCATTCTCCTAATCAAGGATCTAATCAACTTATGTTTGGTTGAGAACAATGGTGTCTTAACTGGTCTCACTGGCTCCAGGATTTCTCTCTCTAATATACTTTATTGACTCCTATCACATTAATTTAGAATTGTTTTCATCATATTATTCCATTCAAAATCCTTTAGTGGTATCCAAATAATGCCAAACTTCCAAGTGTTCAGAGACCACCTTACAGTTTTAACTCTCCTACATGTATCTTATAGTCCAGACCAAAGTGATAGGTAATGCATTTTGTCCCTCATCTTTGTTCAAAAACATTTCCTTTACTCAGCTTTCCCCTATACCTGACCCTAGCACCATTTCTACTATTGTTCAACTGTTTTATTCACTCATCAATCCATTTAACAATTATTTACTAAGAACTGTGTGCCAGGCACTGTTCCAGGTACTAGAGCTTATATCCATTTAAATTCCAGCTCAAGCCCTACCTGGTTTAGCTCAGTGGATATAGTGGGGGCCTGTGGACTGAAGGATCCCAGGTTCAAATCCAGTCAAGGGCACATGCCTGGGTTGCGGGCTTGATCCCCAGTAGGGGATGTGCAGGAGGCAGCCAATCAGTGATTCTCTCTCATCATTGATGTTTCTATCTCTCTCTCCTTCTCCCTTCCTCTCTGAAATCAATAAAAATATATTTTAAAAAATTCCAGCTCAAGTCCTACCTTCCTAAAATCCCTTGGTTCTCTAAGATTTTCTTCTCCTCTCCCTTTTTTCTTTATTTTTTGTTAATCCTCTCCTGAGGATATTTTTTCCATTGATTTTTAGAGAGAAGGGAGGGAAGGGGGGACAGAGAGACATTGATGGTTGACTCTCACATGCACAGGCCGACACTCTAACCACTGAGGACACTGGCCAGGGGCTCTCCTCCCTCTTCTTAAGTACTGTTTGAACTTATGTATTTATCACAGTCCTCCTTGTATTGACAATAGAAAGATGACAGATAGATAGATCTGCTATCCCCTCTAGATTTAAACACCTAAGGGTTTTGTTTTTACTTCCATTTACATTGATAGTATTGAGCACAGTGCTTTGTATAATTAGGCATATTATACAATAAGCTAGAGGCCCAGTGCATGAATTAGTGCACGGGTGGGGTCCCTCGGCGTGGCCTGCAGAGATTGGGGTGAAACCGGCAGTCCAACACCGCTTGCCGCTCCTGCCTGGAACTACTGCTCATCCTGGCCTGCTGCGCCTGCCATGGGCTCTCACCCAGTCAGTCCTGATCAGGAGAGGCTCGCACCACAGTGGTGCTTGCCAGCCATGAGCCCTGCGTCTGGTGCCCCTTGCTGGGAACCAAGATCAACAGTAATTAATATAAATGTGAGAAGTCTGGTCAGAAGGCTGAATGGGGCTCTTTGATATTCACAGGGTGAATATCTGCATTTTATTACCTACTGCTGATGACTCAATGGCCTAAAGAGAACTCCCCCAACCTGAGAATCTTACTGTTTACTAAACAATCACCTTTGATATGTCTGTTTGCATTCCTGAAAGGCAATTGTGTATTCTAGTAAATAAAAGCAGATGGGAACAGAGATTCAGTGGAACTTGGTCCATAGTACCAAGTGCACAATTGACTTCCCCCATAATTTCCAAATTTATATTTCTTGTCTTGTTTGTTAATTTGCACATCAGCCCTTTCTCCAAGTCTCTGAACCTGAGGCCACGTAGGCTGTGGTTTCACACCCATGCCAAGGAGGGTGTTGTGGATCTGGGATGCGATCAGCCCTCTGTGGGGGCAGGCAGTGGGATGCCCTTGCTGGCCGGAATCCGGATCCATCCCACTGACGTTCGCACTGGTTGTCGGGAGCCACCTGGCGGCCGCTTTTATATCATTTCTTCCTTGCGAAGCATCTAGGAAGGGGAAGCAGCCATGGTGCTCGAGGCTGACTTCCAGGAGGCCGGCAGCGCTGTTGGGATCATGCTGGTGGTGCTGGTCCATTCTCCAGAGATTGGACCTGCAGACTACTGAGGGAGTGAGTGGCTGCCGCTGGGCTTGTGGGCCACCAGATGGGTCAGTCAGCTGAGTGGCACTCCCACTGTGGGAGTGCACTGACCACCAGGGGGCAGCTTCTGCATTGAGCGTCTGCCCCCTGGTGGTCAGTGCATGTCACAGCGACCGGTCATTCGGTCACTTAGGCTTTTATATATATATAGAGATGTTTGTTGATTCAATTACATGACTTTTAACATGGACATAAAGAGTCATGTCCAAGATCCTTATTCTGGCATTTAACCTCCACCACAATCTATGCTTAGCTTACTTTTCTAATGTTATATCCCATTGTTTTTAAATCCTTTTATGAATCTTCTATACTAGAAGCCCGGTGCACAAAATTCATGTACTTGGGGGGGGGGGGCCTCCCTCAGCCCAGCCTGTGCTCTCTTGCAGTCCGGGAGCCGTAGGGGGATGTCCGACTGATGGCTTAGGCCTGCTCTCCACAGGCTTAAGCCGTCAGTCAGACATCCTTAGCACTGCTGCGAAGGCGGGAGAGGTTCCCACCACCGCCGCTGCACTTGCCAGCCATGAGCCCGGCTTCTGGCTGAGTGGCTCTCCCCCTGTGGGAGCACACTGACCACCAGGGGGCAGCTCCTGCATTGAGTGTCTGCCCCCTCGTGGTAAGTGCACATCATAGCATCCAGTCATTCTGCTGTTCAGTCTATTTGCATATTAGCCTTTTATTATATAGGATATTATATAGGATACTAGCCCCTAAAAATACTGTGAATCATCCCATCTCCATTCTTTTTCGCTTGCTGTTATACTCTACCTTTAAATGCCCACTTCCTCTCTGTATCAGAATTAGCAAATCCTTCAAAGCCTCCTGAAGTCTCCCACCACTTCTACAAAGCGTGACCTGATCAGTGTAGCCCAAGTGTCCTTCCAAATCTGAAATTTCATTGCGTATATATAAATGCTTATCATTTGCTTTGCACTCTTTGTTTTCACTTTGTATTGTCAGAAGGTCAAACATATGTTCCAGTTTGCCTAGGCCAGTGCTGATTAATACTGGTTGTCCCAGTTAGTTGGATGCAACTCTTTCACTCTCAAGCTTATCATTTGTTTTGCACTCTTTTTTGACTTTGTATTATTAGAAGGTCAAACATATGTCCCAATTTATCTAAGCCAGTCCTGATTAAAACCTGTTGCCCCAGTTGTTTGCAACTCTTTCATCCCAATCTAAATGATGAATTACATGGTCACATTATTTATTAATGAGCTTTCCATATTTGTGTTTAATTTCCTCAAGCAAATTTTGGTGTTTTTTTGTTTTTTAAGTAAAAGTCTGTTTTAACCTTTTTATATCCTTTTCAGCATTCAGTCAATAAATGAATTAATATTTGAATGAAGGAAAGGATAAATGAAACGCCAGGCTGGCATGGCTCAGTGGTTGAGCGTCGACCTATGAACCAGGAGGTCATGGTTCAATTCCTGTTCAGGGCATTTGCCTGAGTTGTGGGCTTGATCCCCAGTGTGGGGTGTACAGGAGGCAGGTGATCAATGATTCTCTTTCATCATTGATGTTTCTATCTCTCTCTCCTTCTCCCTTCCTCTCTGAAATCAATAAAAATATATTATAAAAAAAGAATAAATGAAGTATGCAATTTATTCGGTGTTTCATTTAAAAAGTATAATAGAACAAATGCATAGAAATGTTACAGTTGAAGAGCAATAATACATATGTGAAAATCCATAAACTGACTACCTATTCTCCATTCTTATTTCCCCTGTTACCACATCTTTATTTCCCCTTGTACTTCCTGCCTGCACTGAAGTTGCCTATGCCACTTGGTTTTTCGTGCACTGCCCTTTCTGTTTCCAAAAGATATCATCAGTACTTCTTGTAGTGAGCTATTTTTTGACCATTACTTCCAATCTTTACCTTAGCCAAAAACAATTTAAACAGAAATGCAAATAAATAAAAGTCAAATAGGCAAGACATTACTCTATTTTTTAAATTATAATATGTAAGATGTTAAACTTTAGCTACTTCTTTATATCTGAATTCCATGTTTACCACATATATACCTAAGACATTACTCTTTTTATCCCTTATTTTTATGTACATATTCACCAGAGAGAAAATTATAATTCCTTTAACATCAAAAAAGCCTCAAGCAATATACTGTGCTATCATTCTTAAAGGCAGACTTACTTTTCAGCTTCATCTGGTTTTTCAAAAAACAAATTATCCAAAGAAAACAAGGAGTCATTTGATTTCGACATGTCAAAAACTGGATTTTGTCATAAATCTAAAAAATATAGAAAAAGAAGTTTATATTTTACTTACAAAAATGTAGAAAAATATTTCTGGCTACAGTAACTATAATCATAAATTTCTCAGAATAACCACAGACTACCTTCCTAGCTGCATCTCCTGCAACTTCCTCCAAAGCACCTCAATATTCAAATACATTATTCTCTGTTCTCCACTCTTTCATGCATTTCACACTTGTACCTCTCTCTTCATACTGCATCAATGTTTAGAATGTTTTCTTTCATTCTCCACCTGGCATAGTGTAGGTCAAAAGGTCATTTATCCTTCAACAGCTTCTCTAAATTTGTCCTCTTAACCAAGACAGAATTAATCATGCCTTTAGGGCTTTTATAATACTTTATTCATACCATTATTTTCAGTTAGGATAATGCATTTTATTGTGAATGCATATGTCTCTAACAATAATACTATGTACATATGCAGGGACTTGCTTCAAAATATAGGTGGAGAGGTAGAGCGGTACTGATGAAACAAGATTGGCAATTATTTGATAATTGCTAAAGCTATGCAATATGTATGTGGAGTTCATTATAATGCTCTGTTTTGCCTAGGTATGTATGTTTGAACTTTTCCAATATAAAAAAAATTTACAAGTTTAACATATAGATTTAAGTTTACATTCATATTACATAACATATATAAATGTTTACATTCCTTTTTAAAGTATAATTCTTACATTCAGAGATGTTATCTAAAGGCTAAAAACATTCAGCATTGGCTCCTGGGAATAGAATAAAAAAATATAGGGCACAAAAATCCTCAAATTTGATAGGAAATAGTAGAACCATTTCTACACACATATGTTGCTCCCTTCACATTGCCATTCTTACCCCTGCACATGAACACTACATCCCATTTTTCTAAATTCTAAACATGATAGAAAATTCTATATAACAAAACATGAATCAGATATACTAATCATAAAACATAAATCACAATTCTATTTATTCTGTGATAATTAATATGTACACTGCAAATCTTTGCTTAGGATAGAAGCTAAAATCAAAAACACTATATGAGTGCCATCTCATGGAGAAATCCACATTACCAAATAATGTCCCTCCAATTTTCAGTCCTCCCTGATGTGGGATGAGACACATGTGGGAGTATGTAGACACATGCACCTTTTGACAACACATTACACAGAAGGCTACATTTGTGTACTGTATGTTGTGAGGTTTTTCACTGTTTCAGTTATTGTGTTTTTCACCCTTCCATCTGTTTAACTTAACTGCCTTCTTCATTTTTCTCAATGTATTAATCATGTAGTCACCAACAAAAAGAAATAGTAAAACAAATTAGCATGGTTCTTTAAGTGTCTAAAACAATTTTTGACTAGATGAACAATAGAAGCCTAGGATAACGAAGTGGGAGTCAGAAGGGAGTCAGAAATATGCTAACAGAGTCTTTAGCATCTTTATTTAAGTAAACAATTTCAGAACTTGAAAATAATTACCTGATAAAGTATAAATAAAAATTCTAATCATGTTTCTTTTTTATCCAAAAAGTAACCTAAAAAATGTTCCCTTTCTAGTCTTAGGAGAACTATATAATATTAAATAACAAAAAATTTTGCAAAATTAAAACTCACCAGACCACTTTTATATGGCTTTGCTACCTCAGAATTTAAGTAGAAATCTTAAGGTTACCATGTCTGTTTGAGTTTATTATTCTAAAAGAAAGTGCAAAACAATGATAAAACTACAAATTAAAAATACTTGTTTCAGAAAAAGTTACTTCATAAACTAATTGAAAACCCCCCTAAATGCACAGCAAATATTAAAAACAAAACAAAACCCTTCTGATTTGATTTCTAGTTCTGGCATAAAAGAGAATATAACTTGTTTGAGTTCAGAATAAAAACATCATGCATTATTTTAGTTCAGATGTATCCCTATTAAAGAAAACACCCCTGACCTAAAATTCTCCATCCCCATGATGTGCATTATTTTTCTTCATAGCACTAATTGATAACTGGAATGATCTTATATGTTTATTTATTTTGCTTTCTCTAGATTGAGCAGGGACTTTTTGCTCAATGTATTTCAATAACCCAGAACAGTGCCTGGCACATAGTAAGTGGTCCATAAGAATTTAGTGTGGAATAAATGCCTTAGCAATGATGGGTTTATAAAAATAATTTTAAATAAAAATAATTTCCATCAACTCTGAAACTTAAAATTCTACCCCAAACCTTTAAGGTTCAGTTTTAAAATGTGAATTTTTTTTCTAGTTCAGTATTTATGTAATCAAATGATGAAGGTTCTAAAAGACCATGAATTTGAAACTTTCATTATGTAAATAAATATTTTTTGAAAACACAGGACCTACAAGGGACCTTAGCACATTTCTAAGAGTTTGTAATTGTAGGAGACCCTAGATTTTGAATTCATTAAAATTTTAGGTTTAGAGTCAGATTTTCTGAGTCAGTTTCCATTTGGATTATTTTTTACAAAGTTTTCATTCCAGCGTGTGGTATAAAATTATATTGTAACAATTATTTTATGTTTTTGTGTTTGCTTTGCCTCTAGTCGCTCTTAAAATACTTAAACTCTTTCTGTGACTATGTAATTTGCTGTCTGGTGAGATGACCCGCACCTTATCTATCTTAGTGACAATTCAGAACTTTCTTACAGTTTATAATCCTTACTGAATAAAATGTTCAGATCTATTAGTTATCTTTTACAGTTTTTACTCTCAGAAATATACTCTTTATTTCAAGAGTGCAAAAATCCTCTTTTAAAATATTGATTTGCCAGAAATCGGTTAGTCACCGAAGAAGCCAAGACCAACATTCGCTGGAAAAACCAACCATCACAAATGAATTTCATGGCTGGGAATTTGACAACGTAAGATAATAAACATGGGAACGAATCACGACGGTCTCTAAGCCTCGGGCAGGGAGAGATCCACACAGTCGGGGCCCCTGGTCCCCAGCACCTCCCCTGGGGCACCCACAGGAACCCAATCAGGGCCTGCAGCCAAAATCCCCCTGTGGATTTCCCGAGGAACACCTTCTATCCCAGCAGGCCCCTTGCAGACTCGCGGCCGCAAGGCAGGAGCCTTCCGGGCCCGGTCCAGCACCCGAGCGAGCGTGGCGCGGGCCACGCCACTCCGCCGCGGGCCTCGGTTCCCACTGCGTCCAACAAAATGGCTACACAACACACGCAGGCCCCACCAGCTCTCGCTCTGGGGCAACACACCTGGAGGTAAACACTAGGGGCTCCGGGAGCCACCAAAACCGCCACCCAGCCAGCTCCGTGGGTGCGCCGCGGCCACAGTCCACGCCGAAGCGAGCTGAAGCCCAGGCCTCGTGGGCCGCTGACTGGACCGTGGCTGAGGGGCGCCGGAAGTCAGCCGTCTGCAACTCCCCTCCGCATCCGCTGCGGCCCAGGAGCCCGCGGCCAAGGGCCAGCCCTGCCAGGAAGGCTGCCCACGGGTCGGGTTGTCCAGTTCTGACCTGCCCACCAGATATCCGGGCCCAGTTCCCCCCTCCCTCAGTTCCCCCCTTCCTCAGTGCCCCCTTTCCGCAGTGCCCCCCTTCCTCAGTGCCCCCTTTCCGCAGTGCCCCCCTTCCTCAGTTCCCCCCTCCCGCAGTTCCCTTCTCACCCCGGGACATCCGGGCTCCTAGGTCTCACTCCCGCGGGAGTTCAGAGAGGAGCACCTGTTCCCCGGCCCACCAGGACCCCCAGCCTGGCTAAGCCCAGTTCCAAACAGTGGATCCTGGGGATTCCCCAAGCCCTCCCTTCTCACCTGTTCTCTTTTACTCCAAAAGTTTATAATGAGTCTTTAATATGGCGCTGGCAGTATAAGGGTAGTCTGTTAAATAAGACTACAGCACAAATTAAATAAAGCTTTTAACCCTGGTAACCTCTGTTGGGACAAGAGTCTCAAGGTCTGGGCGGTTCTTATTAAATGTTATTTTGCTAAATGTTGCAATGTAGCACAGCATTTTGTGGAGCAGCTGTAACGGGATGAGCTTGGCCAGAACCTGAACCCAACAGGGTAACTGTAGCCAACTGCAAAGAAGAAATAAACATGTAATTAACCAAATAGTGTATATACGAGTAAGCAATGGCTAAGCCTCTCTTCCAGGAGCTAGAGCTTTGTTTAATGTGGACCCCCCCCCCCCTTCTTTTTTACTTGCTGCAAGTAAATAAAACTATCAGGATTTTCAACCCTTTTCATCTCCTGACACACATAAACTAGTTACTGAAATTCTGCAGCACGTATTTTTTGCCAATCTGACAAAAAGAAAAGTATAATTTTGACTCATTCACACTGGACAGCTATTGTGTTGTCATTTTTTTTATTTGACAGTCTAAGGGAAAAGAAGTCAGTGCCTCTGACGAAACAGTCAAGTATTGCATGTTTTTAAAATTCTTGGAGCACACCAGTTGACCATCGCTGCTGTAGACAACCACATCTAGTTCTTGAATGGAACACCCCGGGGCAAACCACTTGAGTTCTGTAATGCCTCTATCCTACTTTCCCTGTCTACAAATTTGCCGATCCTAGGTACCTCATAAGTGGAATCATAAATTTGTCCTTCAGTGTCTGGCTAATTTCAGTTAGTATAATGTTTTCAACGTTCATCCATGTTGTAGCATGTGTGAGAATACCTTTTTAAGGCTGAGTATTCCATTATATGTATATACCACATTTTGTTTGTCCAGTCACCTATGGATGGACATTAGAGTTGTTTCTAGTCTTTTGGCTATTGTGACTTATGCTGCTATAATCATTGATGCACAAATATCTGCTCTGCTGGGGGCCTTGCTTTCAATTCTGTGCTTACATACCTAAGAGAATTGCTGAGTCACATGGTAAAGACTTAATTTTCTGGAAAAAAAAAACCACTGAACTGTTTTCCACAGCTACTGTATGACTTTATATTCTCACTAGTGGAGCAGAAAGGTTCCAATTTCTTTACATCCTTGTCAACACTTATTATCTTCCTTTTTAAAAAAACAAATTATAGCCATCCTAGTAGATGTGAAGTAGTATCTAATTGTGGTTTTGATTTGAGCATATTTTGACTGAAGGGAATTTACAGTGAGTGACTAATTATGTTGAACATCTTTTCATGTTCTTAATGGCCATTTGAATATCTTCTCTGGAGAAATGTCTGTTCAAGTCCTTTGCAATTATTTTGTGTTATTTATCTTTTTATTACTGAACTGTGTTTTTTTAAATATTCTCAATATTAATCACTTGTCAGATACATAATTTGAAAATATTTTCTCCCATTCAATATGTTATCTTTTTTCTTTCTTTCTTTCTTTTTTAATCCTCACCCAAGGATATGCTTATTGATTTTGGAGATAGTGGGAAGGGAGAGAGAGAAAAACATTGATGTGAGAAAGAATATCAAGTGGTTGCCTTCCATATGTGCCCCAACCAGGGAATCAAACCCATAACGTAGGTATGTGCCCTGACTGGGAATTGAGCCCGCAACTCTTATCAGTGACGTGTCCTCCGTGTCCCCACCTGTTGCTGGTGAAAGTGGAGCTCTTGGGATGCCATGGGAACAAGAATTTCCTGAGTCGCCCCCTTCTCTCCCCCTCCTCGCCCCGCAGGAGGATGAGGTATCACAGAAAGCTTTATTGATGAGACAACATAAAAAGAGTTCCCCTTCAAGGTCCCATCTCCTTCTGTTCCACCATGTTAAAAGTCCCATTTTGGTCTTCAGCAGAGGTAGGATTAAAGCCACTGCCCAGAGTTTCCATTCCATGTTGAAGCACAATCCAGTCCAGCATCTGGCTAGCTTAGGTTGGGTTCCCAGCTGCAGTCCATTGGGTGTAGGGCCTGGATGACCCTGGGCCATGCAGCTTCTAGGGCCACATGACGCGGTGAGTGCAGGTCATGGAGCAAGTGAGAAACAGGAGCACAAGTAGCAAGAGAGCGCGGGGGAGGGGGAGAATTCTTTGTCTCTGGGGATTTTAGCTGGAAGCTTATCCAATGAATCCTTCAGGGTTTTCCATGCTTGCACTGGCTCTACCCCCTCTAGCCAATGATTTTGTTCCCAGGTTAGACTGACAGACAAGCACCTTCCTACATCACCCCAACTTCACTGTGCATGAGCCCATCTTCCCCTTTATTGGACCCCTTCCCCTAGTGGTTTACAGGGAAGGGACTGATGGTTCCCGGGGAGTGTAAAGTTGCACTTCCTGGTGAAGCTGCCCAGATGACCACGCTTATAATGTCTGCCCCCCACTGTGTTCCTTTTCTATTAGTAATATTAGCTAGCTAATTACAATGGTAACACAGCCTTTCTGTATACAGGACGATGCTCCAACCAACTGAGCCACCCCAGGGCCTTTTAGCTTTCTTGATAGTATCCTTTGATGCACAAGAGTTCTTAAGTCTTAATTTTCATTAAGTCTAATTTACCTAATTTTCTTTTGTCACCTGTACTTTTGGTGTCACGACCATGAAATCATTGCCAAATTCAATATCATGAAGATTTTCTTCAATGTTTTATTCTAAGAGTTTTGCAGTTTTAGCTCTTAAGTTTAGATCTATGATCCATTTGGGGCACCTCATGGGCCAATAAAGTGTGTTTATTTCAAATCAAGGGTGTGTGTGTGTGTGTGTGTGTGTGTGTGTATAGTTCCCAGAAAGACTGGAAGAGCTTGCAAGACATATAATAGGTATTCATGACACAGGAACAAGATAGGCTTCTGCTAATACAACTGATGCCATGGATTCTGGCTCATAACTTCAACATAGCCAATTTTTTTCTGCTTTCTAATCTCCTTCTTTTGAACTCTGATCAGGAAGAATAAATATGGAAAAATTAGTGCTGATGATCCCAGATAAGCAGGAACCAAGAAATGTTTAAGTTTCAGGACCATTTCTCTCTGGGTGACAGCCAGAAATGTGTTGTGTAATTGCTGTCAGACTAGGGGAGAGATAAGATTAAAAAATAAAAATAAAGGTAAGATCAATTCTGAAAATTGTAGAATTAATGTCTGAGGGAAGGAAAGGAAAGAAGAGAGAAAAAAAGAAATCTAAATCTGGTATTGTGGGATTCTTGGGAGGAAAGAAAAATTTAAAGAGTTATGCACAATTCTGTGTGGAAGAGTCCAATGTTATCTATGTATTTAGTAGATGCTTAAATAGCAAATGGATGAATGAATGAAAATCAGAGGATACATTTTTCTTTAGGGAATACTTAGCAATTCTCTATGTAATCAAGAAAATTAATGACATAAGTTGGTTAGAAAGTAATTCTTTGAGTTCCAGTTGTGGGAGGATGTTTAATGATGAGGCAGAAGAGACTTGTTATCTATATTTCAGAAAACCTGTTTGTTTTTCAGGCAGAAATTGACTGCTCCAGCCAACATGAATTTAAATTACCTTCTGTTTTCCGAAGCCAAGAATGTTGATTCTAATGCGACTGCCAGACAGGGTGTTCCAATTAGACCCAGACCAAAGCATCCCACAGCCACAGCCAAACAGATTGTATTATTACAAAGAGTACCAGCTTCCCATAGAAATCAGTTGATAAAGATTCAGTATTCAATGGCTTATGTAATTACATATGTCTAAAATATGGTAACACAAACCCTGAAGTAAAAGGCAAACATCCCAGATAAGAAATTTTGGGACAAAGAGCAATATTCTATACTGGAATATAATTATTTCCTAATTAAAAATTAATACCAGTTCCTTCAGGAGTAAGTGGAGACTGACTGGTCACCAATATATATTCTCTATGGTAGTTGTATTTAGATTTATGTAACAAATTGTACACACATCTCCTTACAGAGTCTATTAGTTTTAGACATTCTTACCAAATTCTGCCATTATTATGAAGTCCCTGTGTAAATAGGAATTAATATATTCCTTGGAGTGGTTAGTATCTAAATGTGGTATACTTTATAACTATTATAATCAAGATTCGGGCATACAGAATCTTATATAATCTACATATATAAAAGCCTAAGTGACAAGACAACTGGACGACCGGCCGGTAGCTATGACGCACACTGACCACCAAGGGGCAGATGCTCAACGCAGGAGTTGCCCCCTGGTGGTCAGTGCGCTCCCACAGTGGGAGCACCGCTCTGCTGACCAACGGGTGCCAGACGCAGGGCTCATGGCTGGCTGCTGCAGCCTGGAGACCGCAGCAGAGCAGCAGCGAGCCTACCGATTGGCGGTGGCAAGCACAGCAGGGCTGGGATGAGCAGGAATGGCAGGCAGGAGTGCTAGGCGCTGTTGGACTGCTGGTTTCAGCTGATCCCCGCAGGCCACCCCAAGGGACCCCACCAGTGTACAAATCCATGCACCGGGCCTCTAGTCTTATGTAAGCCCATCTTAATGAAGCATGGAATACATTACATTAGCAAAAATTATTTAAAGGAACTTTTAAAAGCCACTGAAAGACATTTATAAAGATACTAGTGGCACAGTGCATGAAATTCATGCACATTAAAAGGAGATTAATTAGAGGAAATAATTTAATATTGCTATTTGCCCTTTCTCTATCATAGAAGTGTCAGAGATGAAAGAAAATTAGTAAAATGTATATGAAAATCTTCCTCCTGTCAGATTCTGGGATGTAGCACGGGACCCAGAGTCAAGTCCCTGCCCACCTGCGGCACCTCAAAATCACACGAGACCCAGACCCAGCCAGTCCCACCTCCATTGAGTGAGATCCAGACCTAGCTGGTCCCACCCTTGTCAAGCCCTGCCAGGTGGGAGGTGCAGCCTCAGGTCCCCCAGCACACCTTCAGGTCCCCCAGCCCTGGGGCAGGGGTAGCTGCCTGAAGTCCCCCAGCCCAGAACCGGGGCAGGGAGCATACCTTGAGGTCCCTCATCAAGCCCTGCCAGGCGGGGGGCATAGCCTGAGGTCCCCAAGCCTGGCGCCAGGGCAAGGGGTGCAGCCTGAGGTCCGCTGCCCTGGGCCAGCGCCACGCAGCCTCAGGTCCCTGCTGATTGCTCATTAAGGCTAGTTATGGGAACTCGGCCTCCACTGTGGGTACAGCCATCTTGTGTTATGGAAACCCTGCCTCCACTGTTGTCACCGCATGATGGTCAATTTGCATATTCCCTCTTTATTAGATAGGATTTATGTGTCAGGAATCAGAATATAAAATAGATTTTAAGAACAGGCATTCTTGGCGTGTTTTTTAAAAAATATATTTTACTGATTTTTTTACAGAGAGGATGGGAGAGGGATAGTCAGAAACATCTATGAGAGAGAGAAACATCGATCAGCCGCCTCCTGCACACCTACTGGGGATGTGCCCACAACCAAGGTACATGCCCTTGACCAGAATCGAACCTGGGACCTTTCAGTTCGCAGGCCGACGCTCTATCCACTGAGCCAAACTGGTTTCGGCCTTGGTTTTGATTTCTAAATATTATAGTAATATGATCAAAGACTAATTAATATTATTTATATATTGTTTAGAAATAAGATAGTTTTTGAGGTGATATAATTTTGTAGTTAATAAAGAGATTTGCAATGTTACAAAGTAACCAGTTTATATACTGGGGAGATTGGGGTATGGGCTGAATAATTGAGGTAAGAAACACCAGGAAGAAACAGGTATAATGCATCTGCCTAGAATCCTTCCAGGAAGGGGAAGGGAGTCATGAGAGATGCTCTTGCAACTTGCAGAGAATCATTCATTTGTGATATATATTGAGTTAGGATACATTTAAGAATGGATTATCTCATGTTTAAATAGGTCAAAGCATTGAGAAAGGACAGTGCATATAATAGCATATATTGTAACATTTTTTAATGATCCCTGGAACATAGTTGGGAGAGCTGTATCCATGTCTGCCCAGAGTCTGAAGCCACCACAAAGAGAAATAGACATGCCCATTTTCTCACAACAGCTGCCACCATCAACAATCACCAGAGAAGGGAAGGGGCTAAATCTAAAAATATTCTCTAGAAATGTTGGCTGCTCATGGCTCTGGCCAGGCCTGTAAACAGGAGACAGCTTTCTGGAGGAAGAGTGGACATATTGAGTGGGCATGCATAAGGAATAAAGCTACCTCAGTGCTGAGGTGAGGGATCCCCTGTCCCCCAAATAAGGGCATCCTAAGAAAGACTCATTTGCATCCAGGGTCAACAAACTCAGCAAGAAGCAGCAAGAGAAGTTGTATGTACCAGGCTATGGAGGAAAGGCAGCTAACCAATGCTCAGAGACCATTCCCAGGGCCCAGCCCCACTTAGTCTTCTAGAATGAAAGGTCCTGCCTTGGGAGAGATCTGCTGGGACTCAGAGCAACACATTGCCCAAGTGGAGGTAGTGAAATGGGTTGCAGAAGTGAGCCTGGCTTATGAAAAGTATATGCTATTTATAAAAGTTAATTGGATTGATGGCTAAAGACAGGAGAGTTGGTAAAGCCTCATCCTATAGTTGTCAGCTGGGAAATAGGAGAGATAATTAGGTGGGGTGGTGGTGCCTGAGAAACTGGGATTCCAGCAATTAGGGGGCATGGTTTCAGAGTAATCATTTGTTTTGTTGTCTTTGATGGGGGATGGGGAAAGAATTACCTGCATTGTCTAACTCAGATTAGTGGTCTACAAAACACCAGTGTCACAAAATAATGCATATAGCACTCTACAGTTTACAAATATTTGTTAATTTAATGGATGAGTAAAATGTCTGAGAACTCATACAAATAGTGTGTGTGTGCATGTCTGAGAAAGGGGGTGAGAGAGTAGATGCATTGTATATGGGCACTATGAGGAAAGTAGAGTGGGACCAAATGAAAGAAGACTGAATTATATATTTAAGCAGAAGGAATGTTGTCCTCCCACTAGTAAATATAGTAGTGTGGGTTCAAGCACATCCAGATGAAAGCATTCTGGCCAGGAACACACTCCAAAAGGTGAAGACCGCAGACTAAAGAAAATACATGAAGATTGAGAGGGACGTAAAAACCCTATAAGCCTAGGAAACAGCACGTAAGGTAAGAGAATGATTAACATGAAAGTGAAACAAGTTAATGTGTATTTTTAGAAAATTTTCTAGATAACTGTGGAATAAAAGCTGTCAAATTGTAAGGTGTTGTTGAATATTAGGAATTTTATTCACTTTACTAGAGGCCTGGTGCATGAAATTTGTGCATGGATGTGGTCCCTAGGCCTGGCTGGTGATCAAAGCACGAGCATGTGGCATTGAAGGGCAGGTCCCAGCTGACCTCTGGGCCCTGGGCAGCAACTGGGTCCCCGGGCCCCCATGCGCCCCCCTCTGCCTGAGTCATTGGGCCCCCGCCCGGCTCCCTCAGCACCTGGGAGCCAGACGGCGGTCCCACCCCCCACTGCCACCACTGGTCACCGTCTGCAGAGCGATTGGCAGGGCAATCAGGCCTGCTGGCACCCACCTTGGCCTGATGCTGCCTGCTCATCTGCTCTACCATCCTGCTCTCATAGGGGTCCATTGGGGCCAGCAGCACCTCCACTGCCACCTGCTGCCAGCGCCATGTCGCCAATGCCCGCCATGTTCCGTGTCGCCCCCTGGGGGTCAGGGTATGTCAAGGGGGAAAATTGGATATTATGCTTTTACTAGAGGCCCGGTGCACGAAATTCGTGCACTGGGGGAGGGTGTCCCTCAGTCTAACCTGCACAGTCTCCAATCTGGGACCCCTCGGGGGATGTCTGACTGCCTCTTTAGGCCCGACAGGGATCGGGCCTAAAGAGGCAGTCAGACATCCCTTTCACAATCCGGGACTGCTGGCTCCCAACTGCTCGCCTGCCTGCCTGATTGTCCCTAACCACTTCTGCCTGCCAGCCTGATCACCCCCTAACCCAGTGATGGGCAACCTTTAGAGCTTAGTGTGTCAAACTTCGCCAAAAAACTGAGCATAACTCGGGTAGTGTGTCACTTTGAGGAAAAAACTAACTCCAAGACTCTAGTCGCAAATGTTTCATCCTCAGGAGCAGCAAATGTTTCATCCTCTACATGCTGCCGCATGTCATCAGAAATGGCTACGTGTGTCAGTGCTGACACGCATGTCATAGGTTCGCCATCACTGCCATAACCACTCCCCTGCCAGCCTGATCGACGCCTAACTGCTCCCCTGCCAGCCAGATCATCTCCAACTGTTCTCCCCTGACAGCCCGGTCACCCCCAAATGCCCTCCCCTGCATAATCTCTCTTTATTAGATAGGGTTTTTTCTTTAACATATTGGACTGCTCTAACTGGTTTGGCTCAGTGGATGGAGTGTCGGCCTGCAGACTCAGGGTCCCGGGTTCGATTCTGGTCAAGGGCATGTACCTTGGTTGGGGGCACATACTGCAGGAGGCAGCTGATCGATGTTTCTCTCTCAGATGTTTCTAGTCTCTATCCTTTTCCCTTCCTCTCTGTAAAAAATCAATAAAATTTATTTAAAAAAAACCATATTGGACAGTGTACCTGCTGTGGTCTTGACAAAACAGTAAAAATGTAAACCCAAACTAAAAGAATCATAAAATAAACTCCTTAAACAGGAATTTCATGAGACTTGGAAAGGTGATATCCTGTGGTTGTTTCTTCCTTTTTTTCTTCTCTTTCTTTTTCTTGATGTTCCATCTTTTGTCCTTTCTTACTTTTCTCCTTCTATTCCTTTTCTATCCTCTCTTTCTCTAAACTTTTCCTTTGGAAGAATCATCAGTACTTGACTCGCTCCCTGGGGGGCGCGGGTGCCTCCCAGCCAGATACCTAGGGCTGCCTCTGGGAGGGGTTGGCGGGGTGGGGTTGAGGGGTGCCTCTGGGAGGGGATGGCAGTGTGGGGTCCTGGGCTGCCTCTGGGAGGGGATGGCAGTGTGGGGTCCTGGGCGCCTCCTATCCAGACACCCCGTGCTGCCTCTGGGAGGGGATGGCAGTGTGGGGTCCTGGGCGCCTCCTATCCAGACACCCCATGCTGCCTCTGGGAGGCGTTGGCGGTGTGGGGTCAGGACGCCTCCCATCCAGACACCCCGGGCTGCCTCCAGGAGAGGATGGCAGTGTGGGGTCCTGGGCGCCTACTATCCAGACACCCCGGGCTGCCTCTGGGAGGGGATGGCAGCGTGGGGTCCTGGGCGCCTCCTATCCAGACACCCCATGCTGCCTCTGGGAGGCGTTGGCGGTGTGGGGTCAGGACGCCTCCCAGCCAGACACCCCGGGCTGCCTCCGGAAGGGGATGGTGGCGTTGGGTCCTGGGCGCCTCCCAGCCGGACACCCCGGGCGGCCTCCCGGAGGGGTTGGCAGCGTGGGGGCGCGGACGACTCCCATCCGGACACCCCGGGCGGCCTCCGGGCGGCGATGGCGGCGTGGGGGCGAGGACGCCTCCCATCCGGACACCCCGGGTGGTCTCCAGGCGGCGATGGCGGCGTGGGGGCCCGGACGCCTCCCAGCCAGACACCCCGAGCTGCCCGGCTCTCAGCGGCAGTCCTCCCTGGAACTGGGGAACTCCGGCGGGGATGAGCGTACTGGTCGCCGCCATCTTGTGGCTATGGGGGCTGCCATTTTTGTCGCGGAGGTACGGTTAATTTGCATACTACTCTATTATTAGATAGGATTATATAGGATTTTATGTCCTTAATTGACAGAACACTTAAAACATGCTATCCTAAGAAAAAGAAATTACAGAATTTACTCTAAAAAGAAGTCCCGCCCAACTCCATAGCCTGTGTTCACACTTTCCCTTCCACTCATCCATGTAGGAATGGATGAATGACCAGTAGAACACTGCTTTTTCCTGCAGGATACTTTGTATCACAAGTTATCTGAGGAACTTTTGACTAAATAAATTATTTTGTAAGCTATAATATACACTGAGTGGCCAGATTATTATGACCTCTGAATGCATAATAATCTGGCGATTCAATGCATATCCTCCTATCTAATAAAAGAGTAATATGCAAATTAACCATCACTCTGCTACACCCACAATCCATGCCCACCAGCCAATCAGGAGCGAGTATGCAAATTAACCCAACCAAGATGGCTGCGGCCACAGAGCAAACAGGAGGCTTAGGTTTCCCCGGCAATGGAGGAAGCCAAGCTTTCCGCACACCCTGGTGGGCCCAGGCCTCCACTCAAGGCTACAAAGTTTCAATTATAGAAGATAAATAAATCCCAACAAAAATGGCTGCAGCCACGGAGCAAGCAGGAGGCTTGGCTCCGCTCAAGGCTACAAAGTTTCAATTACAGAAGAAAAATAAATCCCAGATACCAGGACCTCCGCTTGGGTTGCCGGGGGGCGTGGCCGGCCTGCAAACCACCACAGGCCCCTCGCCCAGGCCACCCCATGCACCAAGGGAACCCACATCTGATCCAGGACACCCTTCAGGGCAAACCAGCTGGCCCCCACCAGTGCACCAGCCCTCTATCCTATCTAATCCTATCTAATAAAAGAGCAATATGCAAATTTACCATCACTCCAACACACAAGATGGCTGCCCCCATCTGATCAAAGATGGCTGCCCCGATGTGGACACAAGATGGCCACCACAAGATGGCCAGCAGGGGAAGACAGTTGGGAGGGACTAGGCCTGCAAGGGAGGGAGGTTGGGGGCAATCAAGCTTGCAGGGGAGGGTAGTTGGGGGACCAGGCTGGCAGAGGAGGGATGTTGGGGGCGACCGGGCCTGCAGGTAAGGGCAGTTGGGGGAGACCAAGGCCTGCAGGGGAGGGCAGTTAGGGGTAAACAGGCTGGCAGGGGAGCAGTTAGGCATCAATCAGGCTGTCAGGGGAGTGGTTAGGAGGTGATCAGGCTGGCAGGCAGAAGCGGTTAGGGCAATCAGGAAGGCAGGCAGGTGAGCAGTTGAGAGCCAGCAGTCCTGGATTGTGAGAGGGATGTCCTGGTAGGATCGGGCCTAAACAGGCAGTTGGACATCTCTCAAGGGGTCCCAGATTGGAGAGGGTGCAGGCTGGGCTGAAGGACACACCCCCCACCGTGCACGAATTTCATGCACCAGGCCTCTAGTATATAATAAAAGGCTAATATGCAAATTGTCCCGTCGGCCAGGAGTTTGACCAGCAGGCAGGCCAGCCAACCACCCATGTCCCTTCCCCCTGGCCAGGCTGGCCAGAACCCACCCATGTACAAATTCATGCACTGGGCCTCTAGTATAGGAAGGCTTCACTCCCGGCTGCCCGGGAGCCTACAAGTCCTCACTCCCAGCAGAGCACCACTCCTGTAGCTCCATCCGCCCCCTCCACCCTCCCTCTCAAAGCAGGTGTCCCACCCCACCTGGCCACTCCATGCCTGTTGGGTTAATTTGCATACTCACTCCTGGTTGGCTGATGGGTGTTGCGGAAGTGCGGTCAATTTGCATCTTTCTCTTTTATTAGTGTAGACACTGAGTGGCCAGATTATTATGCATTCAGAGATCATAATAATCTGGCCACTCAGTGTATAATATGGAGAATTAGAAAAAAATTTTTCTGGATAAAAGTAGAACACCCCGGCCGGGTGGCTCAGTTGGTTGGAATGTTGTTCCATATACCAAAAAGTTACAAGTTCATTTCCTAGTCAGGGCAAGTAGCTAGGTTGCAGGTTTGATCCCCCATTAGGACTTGTACAGGAGGCAACTGACCAATGTTTCTCTCTCTCTCTTCTTATCTCTCTAAAAATAAATTTTAGAAAACATATCCTTTGTGAGGATTTTTTTTTAAAGTGCCACTCACAAAATTTAGCTGACATTTTTCCCAAATCAGAAAATATCCTAGAATGATTTGATTTCAATTATAGTAATTTCTCTAAAATTTCCCTATACCTGGTCCTTGGCTCTTTCTAAAAACCATACTACTTCCCTTAAACAGCAGTTGTCACTGATTTTTGTTGTTGTTACTGTTTAAATGTTGCAATTAGAAAAAGGACAGTTGGGGGAGACCAAGGACTCTCTCTCTCTCTCTCTATATATATATATATATATACACTAGAGGCCCAGTGCATGATTGAATCATGCACGTGTAGGGTCCCCTACACGCTTTCGCTTTCGATCGAGGGGGAGCTGGGTGCCTGTCTGCTGGTGCACCAGGCCTTTCAGAAGTCTCCGGCTCGGCGGAGGCTTCTGAAAGGCCTGGTGCTGGAGCAGACAGGCACCCAGCTCCCCCGCTTTTGATGGTCTGTGGTGGGACGTGAGCTCGCTGCCCCAGAGGCCCCTTCTGTGCTGCAGCACAGCCATGGCGCAGACGCTGAGCTCGCGCCGCTGCTGGCGACGCGAGCTCAGCTTCCCACTGGCCCAATCGGCTACCCCGGCCACCCCAAGTCCCGCCCCCTGTGCCTCCCGCTGGCCCAATCGTGGGCGTAGCAGAGCGATGGTAATTTACATATTACCATTTTATTAGGTAGGATATATATATATATATATATTTTTTTTTAATATGTTTTTTATTGATTTAGAGAGAGAGAGGAAGTAAGATGGAGAGAGAGAAACACCGATGAGACAGAGAAACATCAATCAGCTGCCTCCTGCACATCCCCTACTGGGAATTGAGCTTGAAAACCAGGCATTTACCCTGACCAGGAATTGATCTCTTGGTGCATGGGATGATACTCAACCAACTCAGCCACACCAGCCAGGGCTAGAAAAAAGTATATTTTAAAAATATCTCTGGCTTTGAACAAATTCCCATTTTATTTGCAACATCTGCTGTTACCTAGAGCAGACGAAGTATACAGAAGATATAGCCTTCCTTAGACTTTACTCCCAAGTGGCATCTTTCCCAACATATTCATATACACAAATCTCATAAAAATATATATAGCAAAGCATCTTCTAACCAGCTTTGAAAATTTTTATTTTTTTTATTTCTCCCAACCTAACATCTGAGCTGCCATATGTTTTGAAATTTTCCAACTCATGGAGATTGCATAGCAAGTCACAAACCTGCATAATGTAAAGTACATGACTGAAAAATTTCTAACACAGAACTTAAAGGTCATTGATCCTCATGCAAATGGGAAAATGTACATACACACCTCAAACACAAATCTGCTAAAAATATATATTTACCAAGTCACAAAATGTTGACTTTTTGCCTTGGTCATTTATCAGCAGAATGCCTCAGTTGATTTATGTTTCCTAACTAATAAAGTTTCTCAGAGGTTTCTTACCTGCGCTTTCATTTCTGGATGCTAAAAATGAATAAAACCTTAGGCCAAATAAAAATCTCCAGCTTTCTTATTATACTGAGGAATTGACAGTAATAGTTACTCACTGGCAGAATCAGAGAACTCAAATTTCCCTATACCTTGTTCCCTACTCTTTCTATAAACCATACAATCTCCCTTGAACAAAGCTTACTAGATAATATATAGCACATTGCATTCAGGTTTGGATGATTCATTTTGTAAGAAACTAGAGAAACAAATTCATACATGGGTGGGGTCCAGCTGGCCCGCCCTGATCAGGGTGGTGGAGGCCAATCGGGGCAGGACCAGCTGGGGGGAGGGTCTGCTGGTGGTTGGCCAGCTGGCCCCGCCCCCTAGTTGAACTCCCAGTCAAACTCCCAGTCAAGGGGACAATTTGCATATTAGCTTTTTATTATATAGGATGTTAATGAACTAAAGTGTGTTTGAAGATGAGAAAACAGGAAGATTGAGAGCCTAAGACCTAAAGAATATCTTTAAAAAGGGTCAGGGGGCAGGGAGTTCTGTAGAGGTAATATGGACTAAGAGGAATATGCTGTCTCTTTTCAAATAATTGAGGGACTCTTGTAGTGGAACAAATAATTTGTTCATGCATGTATGGCATGGTTTCAGAGGGCAGAACCAGGACCACAAAGTTAGGGTTGTTACTGACTGAGAAATAGATTTCAGCTATGAAGAGTATGAAAAAGGTCTTCACAATTTTTCTTGTCAAATGTATTGATAAATAATTTATGTACAATAAATTCCATCCATTTAACACATACAATTCAATGAGCTATGACAGTTGTATACATCTGCAAAATCACCACCTTAAAAAAATGCAGTATATTTCTGGCATTCCCCAAATTCTTCCTTCCCTTTACAGTTAATGCCTCTCTCTGCCCTTGGCCACAGGCAACCACTGACCTGCTTTGTGTCACTGTAGTGTGCATTTTATATAAATGGAATCATACATCATGTGCTCTTTTGTATCTGGTTTCTTTTACTCAGACTAAGTATTTTCAGATTCTTCTCTATTGTTTTGAATATTGGTGGTTTGTTACCTTTGTAGTATTCTATTGTATGGATATACCACATTCTGCTTATCCCTTCAACAATTGAACATTTGGGTTGTTTAAAATTTAAATTATTGTGAAACATCTGCTGTAAACATCTGTATAAAAGTTTTTATGTGTACATTTTTCTTGGGTATATTCCTAGAAGTAGAGTTAATAGATTGTATGGCAGATGTTTAACTTTTTTAGAAAGTTCTATATTGTGCACCAAAGTGGTTGTACCATTTCTACATTCCCCTAGCAGTATATGAGAGTTTCAGTTAATCTACATCCTTGCCAACACTTGTTACTGTCAGTCTTTTTCATTTTATCCTTGCTAATGGGTATAATGATATCTTGTTATGGTTTTAATTTGTATTTTTCTAATGACAAATAAAGTTAAGCATCTTTTCATGTATACAAAATAGACATCTTTTATGAGGTGTTATTGAGTTGTTAGTCTTATTGTTGAGATGAAGAAATCATTATCTATTCTGAATATCAGTCAGTCCTTTGTCAGATATATGATGGAGAATTTTTCCTTCTGTTTGACTTGCTTTTTCATTCTTTCTTAGTAGTGTCTTTCAAAGAGAAACTATTTCATTTTTATCAAGTCCAATTTATAAATTTTCTTTTATGATCATGCTTCCTGTGTCCTGGCTAAGAAATTTTTGTTGATTTGGAATCTATTTTATTTTCTAATAGTTTTACAGTTTTAGCTTTTACTTTTAGATACAGTGCATTTGAGTAAATTTTGGGTATTGTGCGAAGGGTCAATTTTTTTCCATATGGATATCCAGTTTTCCCAGTTTGTTGATCTTTTCTCTTTCACATTAAATTGCCTTGGGCACTTTGCTGAAAAACAATTGAACATATACATGATTCTATTTGTAGACTATTAATTCCATTAATGTATATATACATATTTTTATCTTATATGCATATTTATATTTTAAGTGCATATTTATATTTAAAGTACATCTCTGGTAGTCAGCAGATGATTCTTCTGCTTTTTAACTCATTCTGTTAATCTTTGTTTCTTCATTGGATTGTTTATCTATCTACATTTAATGTAATTATTGATATGGTTGTATTTAGGTCTATTATTTTATTTTTATTTTTAAAATATTTTTATTGATTTCAGAGAGAAAGGGAGAGGGAAAGAGAGATAGAAACATCAATGATGAGAGAGAATCATCTATCGGCTGCCTCCTGCACACCCCCACAGGGGATGGAGCCCATAACCTGGGCATGTGCCCTGACCGGGAATCCAACCATGACCTCCTGGTTAACAGGTTGATGCACAAAATTGTCTTCTCAATTTTTTGTTTCTCTCAGGTTCTTTTCCTAAATATATTTTAGTTTGTCTCTTTGCTTTTTAACTATACATCTTAACATTTTTTAAGTGGTAGCTTTAGGTATTACAATATGCATTCTCTATGCCACCTCCCTCCACTGTGACTGCATGGCCCTTGGAACAAAACATCCAAAAGAAAAAAGGGGAAGGGGGGAGTTTATTCCAGTTATAAAATTAACAAGGTCTGAGAATCTAACATACAGCATGGTGATTACAGCTAATAATACTGTATTATATACTTAAATGTTTCTAAGAAAGTAGATCTTAAATGTTTTCACCACACAAAGGAAATGGTAATTATGTGACAGGACAGAGGTGTTAGCTAATGCTATAGAGGTAATCATTTTCCAATATATAATTGTATCAAAACATGTTGTACACCTTAAATGTATGCAATGTCAATTACCGTATATCTCAATAAAGCTGGGAATAAGTGAATAGGGAAATTTGTTCTAGTCACATGGTTGTTAAAGTTTTGCTTCAAACTTTGTCTGCCTTTGTTCAGTCTCCAGAATCCTTATGTAGTCTTGTTTTCTGTATTTTGTCCAGAGTATTACCATTTTTATTCATGAGGGGACTGGTTTTTTAGATACTCAAACTTCTCCATATCAAAAGCAAACCAGGACTTACTTAAATCTTGTATTGTTACTAAAATGTTGGGCACAAATATGTGATTTCTTCGCATACACCAAGATTTGTATAAAACTTTCTTAGGATCTAGTTAGTGTCAACCCAAAATCAAAAAGTAATATTATTTTTCAGTAGTTACTCATGTACTCTAAATCACAAAAATCTCACTTTCTGTATTAACACTTCTACACTTTAAGTATATTAGTATGAACTTTCAAAATAAAATCTTCAGGATGATTGCACCATGGAGTTACTCTAAAATGGAATTTCTACCTTCATTTTTTAAAATAGTAACTATTCCTCTCCTGACATTCAATGAGTTTGCTTATTTATAGTTAACAATTTGACTTTGGAAAGGAGGGGACAGAAAATCTTAAAGATATAGATTCTGAAATCTTGGCTCTTTAAAGATGTCAGAATTGGGAATAAAGCTTCTCTAAAAGTGTAGTACACATTGGTAGTTTAAAAAAAATAATAATTTTCAGAATTTGTGAATATTTTATAACAAATGGTGTACATAACTCTGATATGAATGAAGTTTACCATTATGTTGTTTTAATAATATATGTAAAATAATTTAAATGGTTCTGTTTTACTCCCTTTATTCCCCCTGGATGAATAATCTAGATGCCCACCAAAACTCATTTTTCCTATCTTCCATACAAAGTTATAACTAGACCTATTAGCTAGGGACAATAGATGTGACTCTCACTTGCAGTTAAGTGTAGCCACATGACTGAGTTCCTGCCAATCAAATGGGATTCAACAAAGTGTGTTGCTTCTGACTCAGCCTTAAGATACATTCTCTTTCCCACCGGCTAGAACTCATGGTGACCCAGTTTTGACCATGCAGGTGGCAGTAAGCACACCATGATAGATAGAACACGGGTCCCTAAATGGTCAAAACCAGCAGGGCTGTCTGCCAACTGCAACACTCACAGCATACCCTTACATGAGAGAGGAATGGAATTTACCTTCTTTCAGAAACTGAAGTAATGGTAGGTGTCTTGTTTCAGCAGGTTAATCTTACCCTAATACATCCTGAGTTTGGTCTCAACTCTTCTAGGCAGCGGATTCTACCCTTGCTCTGCCCCATGCCCGTTTACACAGGGCACCAGAGGCAAGAGCATCTGTGACTCCAACTAGAAGAGACCTTCCAGGCAGCTGTGTCAGTTGATTGAACTTTGGAACTAGGTAGTCAGAAGTTATTGTCTATAGTAACTTTGACCAAGGCCAACATAAGAAGTAACAGTTATGCTTCATTCCCAGAAACGCTCTTAAATGAGAGGGCTAAAATTAACTGTCTTAAAATCGCTCACATTCTTCCCCTCCTGACCTCATTCTTTGTCTCTGGCACAAACCCACCCAGCTTCTCCCCAGACTTCTTCCAAAGTGAAGCTAAGAGGCTCAAGAGCATCATTTTTAAAAAATGCGAGAAATTGCCATACACATCAGGGTCCAATTATTGTTTTGTACACTTGTTTTTCCCTGTCACTGTATAATGCTATTACCATTAGGTACAGGTCCCAACTTTGAGACAGTAGGAAGTAGCTGAAAATTTCATCTTTTCTTGTGATAATTCAACCCTTCTTGATTAAATTTGTACCATGTTCTTGGCTTACCTGAGTCTTGAGGGCAAAAGAATGCAAAATATTCCATTGCCTCCTTGGTTTGTCTGTCTTAACATCTCACTGACCTGTACAATATCTCATGAATTGATTAACTTCCCAGTCTGTTTTAAATATTTATCCTTGGTATATCCTTTCCTCCAATGCAGGTGTCTCCATTTCAATTTTTTCTTCTAATTAATACCTCCCTCACAATAACCTCTTTCTTCCAAATCATGAGAGAACATTTCTTTTTCTAATTTCATTGTATATCTTTGAATGCAATAGGATTCCTGATTAAGATGCCATTTTGTAACTTCCCCTTAGAATTCCCATTCCCCACACCTTTCTGAGCCCTTTTATAGTGACCTTATGGTCTGTCTTGGGCTCCGGGAGTATCAGAGATGCCTGCAGGCTAACCAAATTTCTTTGCTCTTCCCCAGCCCAGAGCGGACTGCATTTCCTAGTCCCATTGTATTTTATAAGACCTAATGACTAAGTCCTATTACACAATTAGAAGAGATGTGTCATCTTGGGGCCAAGGCAGCTAAAAGATAGTGTTCTATCTTCACACTGTTTTTAATCCTTGGCAGGCCAGATGAAAAGGGTCCTGGAAGAACTCAAGGTCCAGAGGGAAAAAAGCCAAAAGACAGAGGAGCCTGGGTCCCTGAAAGATCCTGTGGAAGGCCCCCTGCCAAACAGCTAATAAGACTGATAAAAACAAGAAATAAATTTTTGTTATTTCTTTAAATATATTATTATTGATTTCAGAGAGGAAGGGAGAGGGAGAGAGAGATAGAAACATCAGTGATGAGAGAGAATCATTGATTGGCTGCTCCCTGCACGCCCCCTACTGGGGACCAAGCCCACAACCTAGGCATGTGCCCAGACTGGGAATCAAACCTTGACCTCCTGGTTCATACGTCAACACTGAGCCTCGCTGGCTGGGCAAATTTTTGTTATTTTAAGCCACTGAGATTTGGGTGTGGAGAAAGGGAAATAAAGTTTGTTACTATGTTATAGCTTAGCCTTCCCTAACACACCAAGTAATTTTTCCTCAGTTATACCTGAATATCCTCTAATTGAGATTTTTAAATCAAAATAATTATGTGAAATAACTAAATCACACAAAAGATCAATTTAAACACTAATTTTTCTTAATAGGTTGCTATTCAGATTATAATCACTGATATTTTCTGAGAGAAAATATTAGGATGGTTTCAATTATTTTTTGAGTAAATGTTTGAATTGAACCATAATATACATACATATACACATACATACATAGAAGTATAAAAGTCCTAAATACAAAACTTCATGTATTTTTTTACAAAGTGAACACCCTGTATTACAACCTCCTGGTGAAAAAACAAAATAATTATCTTCCTGCAAATGTCACTTCCATAGATTACTATTGCTTATACCTAAACTTCATATAAATTAAGTCATATAATATGTGCTCTTTTTAATATTTTTATTGAATTCAGAGAGGAAAGGAGGAGAGATAGAAACATCAATGATGAGAGAGATTCATTAATTGGCTACCTCTGGCACATACCCTACTGGGGATCGAGCCCACAACCCAGGCATGTGCCCTTGACTAGAATAGAACCTGAGACCCTTCAGTCCACAGGCCGGCGCTCTATCCACTGAGCCAACCCAGCTAGGGCTAGTATGTACTCTTATGTGTCTAACTTCTTCCTCTCAATATTATGTTTATGAGACTCATCCATGTTGCTGCATGTAGTAAATTTGTTGAGTTTTATTGCTGTCTAGTATTCCATTTTAAGAATATGCCAAATTTCTTTAAGTATTCTTCTGTTGATGGATATTGAACCAAGAAGCAGCCCAGACACCAAATATGCCATACCTTGATTTTGGACTTTCCAGACTCCAGAACTGTGAGAAATAAGTATTGTTTATAAGCCATCCAGTCTATTGTATTTTTTATAGTATATGGAACAGACTAAGATAGACATTATTTGTTTCCATTTTGAAGCAATTACTAATAGTGTTGCTATGAACATTCATATACATGTCTGTTGGTGTACTTATGAATGTATCTCTGTTTGGTACATTTCCCTGTTTGGCACATGTTCCATTTTAGCAAATACTGTCACTCCATTTTCAAAGTAGTTATACCAATTGACTTTCCCTATAATAGCTCCACATCCTAGCTAATTCATTGTTAATTGTTTAATGTCAACTATCCTGATAGGTGTGAATATTATCCCATTGCAGTTTTAATTTGTATTTCTCTTATGATTAAGGAGTCTGAGCATCTATTCATATGTTTATTGGCCATTTATATCATCTATTTTTGCATATGTGAAATGCCTAACCCAGTTTTTTAGCCCCTCCTTTTCTTTTAAACTGATGTAGGCATTCTGTATATATTCCAGGCATGAGTCTTTTGTCAGCTAGGCATATTATAAATATTTTCTCCCACTCTTTAGCTTGCCTTTTCACCCACTTAACAGTGACTCTTAATAAACAGAAGTTCTTAATTTTAATGATTTCAATTTATCAATATTTCCCATTTTGGTTAGTGCCCAGTTTAAGAAATCTTGGCCTACTCCATGTTCATAAAGATATTCCCCTATGTTATCTTTTAGAAATGTTATTACTTTGGTTTCCACAAGGACTGATTTTTGTGTATTGATTTTCTGTGTGGATATTAAATTGTCCTGGCACTATTTATTGAAAAGAGCATCCTTTTTCCCACTGCCCTGCAGTGGCACCTTTGCCATATACAAAGTGTGAGCTTATTTTTGAACTCTATTCTTTTCCATTGGACTAGTTATCTATCATTGTGATAAGACCACACTGACTTAATTATCACTTTAGAATAAGTCTTGGTATTTGGTAATAAAAGTTTTCCAACTTTATTCATCTTTAAGACTTTCTTTTTATATGTGTTCCCATGTAAATTCTAGAATTGGTTTGTCAAGTTCTAAAAAAAAAATGCTACTGGGATTTTGATTAGCATTGCATTGAATCGATAGATTAATTTGGAGAAAATGAAAATCATACAATATTGTTATTATAAGGTGATTTCCTGTTTATTAATTTATATTTTCATTTTTCTTTGTTTGTGAATTGGGATATTAGTTCCATGAGAGCATGAATTTTATCTATTTTGTTTGTTGCTCCATCCCAAAAGCTAGCACATTGTAGGTTCTCAATAAATATTTTTTGAAGTAGTTAATTAATACTCTATTGAAATGCCATTTTTATCTTCCTTTCCTCCTTTCCTTGGTAATTGCAAATCATATGCCATTTCTTCAGGGGAACTTTTTCCTGATGTCCAGACTGGGCCAGACCCCCCTCTTATCAGTCCCCTGTTATGACATCCTGTATTTCTCTTTCTTAGCACTTACCTACATACTATTATACAACAAAAATAATTATTACACAATGTTATATAATTATTTGATGTCAATCTCCCATCTAGAATGTAAGCTCTGTGAGTACAAGGATCAAGTCTGTCTTAATTTTTTATTCACTGCTATACTTCCAGTACCTGGCCTTGTACTGTGCACAGGCAAGTGTCAAAAAAATTAAGTTATTTTCTAAAAGAGGCCTAGACTCCCTCTACTGTTTATTAAAAATAGAAGTAATTATAGGCCAATGCTTTGATATCATAACATCAAAAAAAATCTCTCTAGATGCTTTCTGCTGCTTTCATCCTCTGGATTATTTGGTGAAAATTCTCTATCAGATATCGTGAGGTAGAGAGGGAGTCCTTCATGACCCTTACCCAGACTGACTGAATCAGAAGATTCTGCTAAAATGGAACTCAGGAGGCTACATTGTTAAGAAACTCTGTGAGTAACTGGTGCAGTGATGAGTTTGGTGCACTTCTTTGCATTACATTCATGACACTGCTGCTTCTTTATCTCTCTGCACTCCATGATTTTCTAACACTGCTCTGGGTCCCGTTTCTCTCATCATCCCTGCCCATGTGTGTTCTGCTTCTGATCTCAGGCTGCATTTTCTCTTTGGCCATCTGCCCTCCAAGGACAGCTGGAAGGCCACCCTGACTGCCTAGTTAAAAACCTCATTAATCGCAGCTTTATCTTTCTGGTCATGCTGACCACCCGGGCTACAGAGGCCACACACTGTCACAGCTCTCTGATCCAACTTCAGAGACAGTAAAAAGGGAATAGCCCAAGATTTAGGGAATTTTGAACCAGGAAATCACAATTGGCTGTCTGTGGACCTTCAAAATGTCACTTAACTGCTCTTCACTCCAGGTACAATAATACCTGCCATCCCTATTTCAGAAGCGTTGTGAGGGTCAAATAATATCATGTGTCATGTCAGAGCTTTATAAACTATTAATGGATAGATAAGTATTAATTATAATTAATAACCTCAACCATTCAACTCTTTGCATGATGGGAGGGACTATTTACACAGTGTGGTGTTTGATGAAAAAGGACATCCTCCCTGACACTGCTTTGTTCCTTCTAAGGAATAAGTCAACTGGCTAACTAACGGTTGTCTCCTCTGACTTCAAAATGTCCCATACACTGTAGTTATGGCAGAACAGCAAAAATCTCTTAACATTTTTTTTACATTACAATATTTGGGTATTCTTTATTTTTAGTTGGGTTCTCTTAGCATTTTTGAGCCTGTTTATTTTTCACTACTCGTCTGTATGGGTTACATAAACTTGCCTTGGCAAAAATTAATATTTTTTCAAGTAATGAAAGTAGAAAAGTCTCAAGTTGTTCTTTCACAAACTAAAGAATATTAATCTATTAGGTGAAAGAATGACTTCCACCTCTGCAATGAACTTTAACAATCCCTCCCCTGTAGTCTATCACCCAATCCTGTTCATTCTAATCCAGTGATGAGCAACCTTTTGAGCTTGGTGTGTCAAACTTCGCCAAAAAACTGAGCATAACTCGGGTAGTGTGTCACTTTGAGGAAAAGACATTATTTCGCAAATGTTTCATCCTCAGGAGCAGCAAATGTTTCATCCTCGGCATGCGGCCGCCTCAGGGGCCGCGTGTCATCAGAAATGGCTACGCGTGTCAGTGCTGACACGCGTGTCATAGGTTTGCCATCACTGTTCTAATCTATAATGCGCAATTCCGTCCTCTCCCCTTCACCTCTGCTGCCATTGTCTTGTTCCATTCCCTCCTGACTTAACTGCCTTCATTTGCTGCCTTCCAATTTTCCCTTCACACTGCCATCTGGGGTCAGCAAACTATGGCTCATTGGATCACAGCTACACTCCTTCCTTTACATGTTGTCCACGACTGCTTTGGTGCTACAACTCCAGAACTGAGTGGTTTTGAAGGAGACCATACGGCCTGTGTAGTGGGTTGAATAATGGGCCCCCAAGAGATATGTTCACCTCCAAATCCCTGGAACCTGTAAACGTTACCTTTTTGCAGATGTGATTGATTAAATAAAGGATCTTGAGATGAGATCATCCTGGATTTTCCAGGTGAGCCCTAAATTCAATGTCAAGTGTTCTTATTTGAGACACATGGAGAAGAAAACAGAAGGTGATGTGAGGATGGAGGCAGAGATTGGGATAATGTGGCCACAAGCCAAGGAAAGCAAGGAATGCCTGGCACCACCAGAAGCTGGAAGGCACAAGGAACAGAATCTGCCCCCTAGAGCCACTGGAGGGAACATAGCGCTTCTGACATCTTGATGTTGGACATCAAGCCTCCAGAACCGTGAGAAAATTAATTTCTGATATTTTAAGCCACCAAGGGTGGGAATTGTTTACAATAGTGTTAGGAAATTAATGCAGCACACAACGCTAAAATATTCACTATCTGGTCCTTGAAGACAATGTTTGCTGACCCTTGCATTGGAGTCATCTTTTCTAAAGTACAAATCATGTTAGTCCCTTATTTCAGCAAAAAACCCAAACTTATTAGCATGACAATGAGGAATTTCTTAACTAACTTCTGTCTTATTTCTTCAGCTGTATATTGTCTACTTTCTCGCTCTTCTCTTTTCTTTTTTTAAATAAACTTTTAATTTTATAATACGTTTAAATTTACCGAATAATTGCAAAGACAGTAGGTTCCCATATATGTGAATCCAGTTTTTCCTTATTATTAACATTTTACATTAGTGTAACATATTTGTCACAGTTGACAAACCAGTATTGATACATTATGATTAATTAAAGCCCATTCATTATTCAGATTTCCTTTCTTTTTCTTTTTACTTACTTTCTGTCTGAGGATCTCATTCAGGATACCATATCACAGTGAGTCATCATATCTCTTTCTTTTATCTCTTTCCCCTTTTCCTTTTTCTTTCTCTTTCCTTATTGCTTCTGGGCATATAAACAAACAGCTTTTCCTTAAGAAGTCTAGAGAGGGCCTGGCCAATGTGCTCAGTGGTTAGAGTGTGAGCCTGTGCACCCAAGGGTTTCAGATTTGATTCCCAGTCAAGGACGAATACCTGGGTTGCAGATTTGATCCCTGGCCCTGGTGGGGCCTATGAAGGAAGCAACCAATCAATGTGTCTCTCTCACATTGATGTTTATCTTTCTCTCTCTTCCCCTCCCTCCCTCCCTTCCACACTCTCTAAAAATCAATGGGAAAAAATATCCTCAGGTGAGGATTAACAACGACAACAAAAAAGTCTAGAGATGAAAACTGAAAATGGAAAGTTAACAAATCAATTAATTAGATATTATAGTTGAGATAAATGCTAGGATGAGCATGAATAGTGGACAGACAGAAGCCATGTTAAACAGAGCCATAGTAAAGGAGTAACTAACTCCACCTGTGTTTCTTTTTGTTTGTTTGTTTTTTAAAGATTTTTCTTAGTGGGAATAAAAATGGCAGCAGAAGTGCCAATTAAAGAAGCTATTGCAATAGTTCAGGTTGGAGATAACAGTTGTCTGGATTGAGCTGATGTAGTGAAGATGGAATTGGAGATATTAGCCCTAGCCAGTTTGGCTCAGTGGATAGAGTATCTGCCTGTGGACCAAAGGGTCCTAGGTTCAATTCAGGTCAAGGGCAAGTACCTTGGTTGCAGGCTCTTCCCTGGCCCAGGCCCTGTCAGGGTGCATGCAGGAGGCAACCAATCAATGTGTTTCTCTCACATCAATGTTTCTCTCTGTCTTTCCCTCCTCTCTCTTCCACTCCACTCTCTCTAAAACAGCAGTCGCCAACTTTTTGGACCTCATGGACCACTAAGTTTATAATTTTAACCTTTTGCACTCGGATGTCGAGTGTGACTCGACACGGTTAGCATTAGAATAAAGGAATCGAGAAAAAAGCAAGCAAGTGCAAAGGGTTAAATCCCGCCAACCATTAATATGATTTTTAATAAAAAAGATAAATATATTTGTAAAATGATCAGAGAACTTCCATTTTATTAATATAAAATGCACCTATCTATATATATAAAACCTTAATATGCAAATAGACTGAACAACGGAACAACCGAACAACTGGTCACTATGATATGTGCTGACCACCAGGGGGCACATGCAGAACATGGTGGGCATTGGCTGCGGCAGGATGGTGAAGCAGGTGAGTGGGGGCACCAGACCAATGTGGGGCACTGGTTGCTGTCATCAGGGCAAGCCTCTGGAGGTCACTGAAAATTCTTTGCTCCCGCACACTGCGGTCCCGCCAGGCACTCACACCTGCTGCCGGCACTGGCCCCATTCACACCTGGTGCCATCAGTAGGTGCAAGCAGTGGCTGCTGGCCCCGATCGCCCCTCAGGGCTTCTCCACCTCCCCCTGCTCCTGAGGGGCAATCAGGGCTGGCAGCCACTGCTCACACCCACTGCAGGTGCTGGCCCCACTCATATCCACAGCTGGCACTGGAGCCCCCACTCGCACCCGCTGTGGGCGCCTGATGCTAGTCCCGATCACTTGGCACTGTCAGGGTGTGAGAGCAATGCTTGCCAGCCCTGATCACCCCTGAGAGTTTCTCCACCTTCCCCTGCTCCTGAGGGGTGATCAGGGCAGCAGCTGCCGCTCACACCCACTGATGGCACCGGCCCCACTCGCACCCACTGCTGGCTGTCAGTGCATGGGAATGGCGACAGCAGGATCAGGGCTTCTGGCAGACAGGGGTCTTGATTCAAGTTGATTTGAAAACAATGGAGAATTTTTCACCATTTTTATAACTTGATTTTCAATATCTTCAGCCATGTCTTCTGTTCTGTGTTTGACAGTGTTAGCAGACATAGGAATTGTTTTCAGTTTCTGGGCAGCCTACTTTCCCAAAACCTCTTCAAAGGCTTGTAACATGCAAGACTTAATTAATTCTTCTCCAAGTGTATACATCTTTTTATTTTTCGCCAATCTGAAGTGCTATCAGATAAGAAGCCTTTAATAAGGATTTATCTCCAACAGTCATTTTTGTTAGAGCAAGTACTTGCTTTTGCATATTTTCACGCATTCTTTGAAAATATTCAAGTGGTTTTTTAGCTAAGTCCGGGTGTTTTGATTGCAAGTGTCTTTCAAGTTTCGAAGGTTTCATGGCATCATTGGATAAACTCTCAGAACACACAACACAAAGCGGCCGTGGATCCAGCTCACTACCAGGTTCTTGAACAAATACAAATTTCAAGTAGTTCAAATCATATTTTCTTGATACTTTGAGTTTTTTCTTCTCTCTGCCTCCAGTTCGAATGTCCTTCCTAATGGTGCCTGATGGGGACTGTGGAGACTCTGATTAATTGATCAGCTCACAGTTAAGTGACGTACACATATTACTATTGTTACTATCATCACTAGTTACATTATCTTTTGTATTACTAAAGAAATGCAAAATATCCCTTTGCTTTTTTTCACTCATTATGGGTTTATTTCATTTGAATCTAAAACCAAACAAGAAATGATAGTTATTAAAGGCAAACTATTTGATGCATTAAATGTAACAGTTAAAGGAAATACAGAGTTGCATACAATACTAGTGCACAAATAAAATAAAACAATGGGATGAGAATAGGTAATCGCGGAGCGGGTGACTGCTGTAATGGTCGAAACAATACTGAAGCCACTTTCACCTCTCCTGTTTCCCCCTCTCTAGATACTAGAAAGGGGAATTCATGAAATGTACTAGACATTTTGTGAATTTATTGCAATGTAAAGGCAAAAATTGTCATTCAGTCAGAATATAAGAATTTCTTAGAATATTTTTTGTTTTATTATTATTTATTAGGATTAATAAAACATTAAAAATGCAAATATTGTTCAGATTTTTCTATGGGCCACCATAATTTTCTCACGGACCACCGGTTGATGACTACTGCTCTAAAAGATCAATGGAAAAATGTCCTTGGGTAAGGATAAACAACAAAACAAACAAACAAACAAACAAACAAAAAAGAATTAGAGATGTTAGCCATACTCCAGAGATATTTCTGAGGTATTAACAAGGGGACTAGACAAATGAAGATGTAGAAGATGAGAAATAGAGTGGAATTAATCACTGACCTCTCAATATAGATTTCCATACCCAAGTCATACTAATCATGTGTCACTCTTCATACTTGCCATGAGAGACAAGGTCTCAAGCTCTTACATGTTTTGAACCTTCTAGCTAAATGCCTTTTTTCTCCCCCAATCATCTCTCTGGTAAATAATTTCTCTTCAATATCCTGTTCTTTTTAATATTCTTCACTGCTTCTGCAAAGTCTTCCACTACTTTGCCTTCGTTTCCTCCCTCCACTCTACTTCCCTGAGTTGGGGCGCATCCACCCTTTCTCTTCCCATAGAGCTCAAACATCCTTGTAGCATCCTGTACTGTGCTGTTATGATTTGCTTACATATCTGTCCCTGGAAGTCATTGCATCATATTCATAGTACAGTCCCTGGCACAGAGAGAAGTAAGTTAATGTTTAATTGATCAAGTCTTCACTATAATTTCTCAGAAACAGAAAACAAATTACTTATAGGTTTCATATAAGAAAGCCATTATCCAAGCAATCACTGGTACATCTAAAATATAACTAATGTCACCCACAGTGTACTTACAACTTCTGATCTTTCGCAAGCACATTCCTTGTTATTCTAAAATATATTTCATGGAACTATCTATTGAGAGGCATCAGTAGCAAAGCCATGTTATTTGTAGTTTCAGCCTTCAGTTTTAAATTCCATTGATCTTTTGGCTTTAAGTAAGAACCATAGTCACCTTTTTTTAAAAAAACAACTTTTATTTATTAATTTGAGAGAGATAGGAACATTGATTTGTTGTTCCCTTAGTTATGCACTCATTGGTTGATTCTTGTATGTGCCTTGAGAGGGATTGAACCTGCAACTTTAGCATATGGGGATGGCACTCTAACCAACTGAACTACCTGGCCAGAGCCACAGTCTCCATTTCTAAAAGTTAAGAATCACTAATGCAAATCAAAGAACTAAAGCCCTAAATGTTTATTTATTGAAAGTTTATGTGGATGTTTTTAAACATGGTGTGTGTGTGTGTGTGTGTATGTGTGTGTGTTTCCATTCCTTATCTTTTAGAATACTCTATTCTGTTTCAACAAAATTAGATTATGGTTATTAACTTAATTATCTTGATGTATAAATGTAATCAGTTCACACTGATTATGGAGGTGTTTTCCTTCTTATAAAGTTACTTGCCTTGTATTTCTTTTCATATTAGAAACATGTTCACAAGTTGATTATCTATACTAATAAAAGGGTAATATGCAAATGGTCAGGATGACCTCATCCATAATGACTGAACAGCAGGCTGCGTGCGCAGCAGGTGCAGGTGGGCGGGGACTTGCAGCATCGGAGACTTGTGTCATACTGTCACAATCCACCACCAGGGAGCCTCCATGTGGCCTGGCCCAGGGGTGGGGCCTGGAGGAGGCCTCCACATGGCGAGGCCTGGGGGTCCTGTGGCTCCACTTGGTGCAGAGGCGGGACCCCCAGTTCCGGCCTACCTCTTTGAGGTAATCCATTGAGGAGCCCCAGATGGGTGGGCGGGGCCTACCTCTTTGGGGTGATGGATGGCTGGGCTCCTGCACTGTGACAGAGCACAGGCCAGGCTGGGGGGACCCCCCAAGTGTCCGAATTTTATGCACTGGGCCACTAGTATTTTTATAAATAATAGACACTGCATTTCTCAAGATCAAGAGCAACTGCCAATATCTATGCCTTGTTCAACTTTTTATAGGTTCCTTTCAAGAGTTTCTCAGAGGAAAAAAAAAATGATATTCTGCTTGGTCTTGTTTTCTTGTCTACTGCAGCATATTGTAGTATAAAACACTTTAAAACTCTGAGGTTGAGGTTGTACGAATGTAGCTGTTTTTCACAACATTTCATCTTAAAATGCCAGCTAATTCTCTGTGAAGAGGCACTCTAGAAGTCTTAACTCCAGAGTGCAAGTCAGAAAATTATGGCTTATTTCTAGACCATAAGAATTCAAAGTTGGTCACTATACTTATGCAAACTACAAAGAGTTTGCTATTTATTCCTATTATGTGTAGGATACTATTGTTTACATTTACTTGTTAGTTTGAGTCAAAAATACCAATTTTACATATAAATTCCTAGAAGTCAGGATCTAATTGTTAAAAATACTCTGTTTTGTATATTAGGTACTGATATGTGTACATATGGATATTTTAAAAGTAGTATTTAATGACAATATAGCAACTTTCAAAAGTTCTTTCTGGAAAAACACCCTCTCCCCAATATCATCAAACATAAATAAGATAGGTTGATGAGCCATGTCCAATTAAAAATACTCTTTTAAATAGTCTTTCACCATTAAAGAATTCTGACCTCTGACCTTGCTTTATTTTTAATGAGAAAATTTGACCCTTGTCTATGAGGGAGGCCTATCTTCCTAATATATATATATATATATATATATATCTTGTTCCCATTAGCTAAACAGCCAGCTGTAGGCTGGACTCCTCTTTGGGTACAGTTTCCCTGCCTCCATCATCTCCAGAGCTTAGATGGGAAGTCTTTTATTTGCATTCCATACTGGCCCTGTTCATATTTAGACTAAATCAACTATGTCTAAGCCAACTCAATTAAAACGCTGTTAAGCTGCTATTAAATATCTTCAGGGCAGGAGATAACTCATAGCATCTCTAGTGATAACAGTGAGTGTGGGAAGAAGAGAAAGGAGGAGGAAAATGAGAAGAGAGAGGAGGGGCAGGGAAGGGAAATCCTTAGAGGAGCCTTGAAAACACTTGCTTTTCTTATTACAATATTTCTCAGTCTCATCAAGATTTGAGCAGACGAGAATGGCAGAATATCTGGGGTTATGCTCCAACAGCCCCTTGAGTTTCCTTAGTACCAGCACCAGGCCCAGGCTCCATGCCCTTAGACACTTGGCTCTTTTCTAAAAGGTTGATATGCCACTTGAGGACTGATGACAGAATACTGAAGTTGTTAAAAGTATCTAATAATATTCAAAAGCTTAGCAAAAATGTCAGAAGGAATCAAACAATCTTATCACAGGTAAAATGCTAAATTTTAGCTTTAAACAAGGAGCAATCAGTATTTTGATAACAGTTTGCAGAAAGAATTGACATTCTTCTGTTCAAACTAGTGGAAAGGAAATGAGGATATCTGGAAAATGTGACCAATTTGAACTATATGTTTAATATCTCAAATAATATACTTTATCTATAATAATAAAAGTATAATATGCTAATTAGACCAGACAGCCAAATGACCTTCCAGATGAAGCCGGGGCTGTGAGGGCTGAGTACCTTGTATGAATTTCGTGCAGTGGGCCTCTAGTTTTATCAATAAAGTATAAGTATAAGAGAAAGATAAAAAAATAAAATGAGCTCTGCCTGGTGTGGCTCAGTTGGTTGGACATCATTCTGTGCACCAGGAGGTTGCTGGTTCGATTCCCTGTCATGGGCACAGGGTTGCGGGCCTGATCCCTGGTAGGGAGCATGCAGGAGGCAGCCGATCCATCCTGTGCTCTCACATTGATGTTTCTCTCCCTTTCGTTCTCTCTAAAAATCAATAAACTTAAAGAAATAATGACTAAACAACCTTAAGAGATGAGCAAAGTAAGAAATGAGAGGATAATAATAAATTTGACTATTGATTTTCAGAAAGAAACTAAGTTCAAAAATTCAATTGAGAAATTGCTGAGAGAATCCCACAGACTCTGAGTATTGGTAAAACAGAAAAAGCTTGAAAAGAAATGAGTATATAATTTATTTCAGAGAGGAAGGGAGAGGAAGAGAGAGACAGAAATATCAATGATAAGAGAGAATCTTTGGTCCGCTGTCTCCTATGCACTCCCTACTGGAGACAGAGCCCAAAACCCAGGCATGTGACCTGATTGGAAATCGAACTGTGACCTCCTGGTTGGCGCGGTGACGCTCAACCACTGAGCCACACCAGCTGGCCAGTGTATACTGATTTTAAAAACAACATGTATTATTCATATAATAGAGAGAGGATGAAAGTGGGTGCAGATATAGATAAGGATGGAGGTACTGGGAGTGAGTAATGGTCTGGGTTGTAAATTCAATTTCAAATGAATTTGCCCCTGATTGGGAATGAGGGCAAAGGTGACCAGATTTCTCACATTTTATTCTTCTTGTTAGCACACTGTAGAGAGTTTATAAGATAGATAGTTTCCCAGCTTTTGTTTAAATGATGCTAATCTGTTTTCAAAGATAATTCTATGTAAAAGCCCAAAGTAAGAAGCAAGCAGTAAGCAGAGTGGCTCTGCCTAAGGCTAAGGCAGAAGCTATTGCCAGGGCCCAGGACTGCAGCCACCTAGATCTTTGCCTTTTCTCCATCCCCCTTCCCATGCCCCCCAGGATTATTCAGAGAAAGGAATTCCTCAGAGCCAGAGGTTCCATGAAGACTCATTTAAGTGCCATATTTATATCATTGTGGATTTGCTGCCCTGATCAGTGATACTATTCATATCTATTTGCCTGGATAAAAAAATATTTGTTTTCTATTGGAAGGAAATAGTAATCCCTTTTACCCGTATTTAGTGTCCTTCATTTTGGTAAATATCAGTTTAAATTAGGTGCTATTTTTCTCATGGTTGGTGGATTAATAACCAGGAATTATTTATTTCCCTCTCCTGAATGCAGAGATATAGCATTTCCTCTCCTTACCCCCTCTGTGTAAGAAGGATTGTTCAGTAGCAACAACAGATATTTGGTTCGGTTCTTGATGAGTTGTTTAAATCTTTTAGTTCTGTTTTTTAATCAAACACAAAAATATTCTGGACATCTTCCTAACTTTTAGCATTTTTTTTTTTTTTTTACTAAGACGTCTCTCTTTTTCTTGCCTACTTTTCAAAAGGTGATTGACTGTAGAAGGCTAAGTTCTGAGTCACACTATATATTCAACCACTCATTCTGAACTATTGCTGATATATTGGGCTTTGTCCTCTGAGAAACATTTTGAAGATGAAACTGAACCCTGAGTTCTGAACAGCTTGCTACTTCTGGCCAGACCCAGAGCCCCAGCATATATTATAATGCAAGACTTATTAGTAATGAAAGAAAAAATACAATGACTTTCTAAAAATGTGATATTAATTCATGGTAGAAAACAATGACTTCTTTAATATAAAAGGTATGCATGTCTTCTTTATAATTTTTAAAACACAAAATAAATATAAAGTCTTATCATTAGGAAAAAGAGTAAACATAATTTCCATGCCAAATAATGGAAAAGAAAAGCATGCTAGAGATCATACAACTCAACTAAATGTTTTATAACAATGTGCTGGTAAATTACTATCACTGTTTATTAAAATTAAGAATTAAATGATACAGCTTATCTAGTTTATTCAAACCAATATTAAAAACCACCAAAATTGGCACCATTAATGCTGAAAAAGGTGTCTCCCCCCCTCCCCACCCCCCACCCCGGACTTTAGTATACTATGATGTTGACTGGAAATAGAACTTCAGCAGTAAGGAAGAATAAACAGGGACCAATGTTATCTGTGATTCTGTAGCCCTTTAATCAGAGTGTGTCAAGAACAGAAGAGTGGGGATAGACTAAGACAGCTTCAGGGAACTAGTTATTTCAGAACACTAAACCACATCCCTGAGCAAATTCCATTTTAACAATAGCCACAGAGTGCTTTCTTAAGTATTGCTTCATCTTTAATATTTTAAAGCCAATGCCTTAAGTGATGTGCTGGCTCTCCTTCTCTCTCTAGATGATTCCTGCTTTGATGAGTTGCTTTATGTCTCAGGATTGTAGCACATGGTCTGCTGGGTATGGCAAAAACAGTTCATATTTGCCTGCTGAGATTTCTGTATACTTCCGACAAGCTGTTGGAGTTAGGTGTAAAGCAAGATTTTTCTCTGAATGTTCTTCTTTGTTCTATTTGGGGTTTAAAATAATTTTCTTATAAATCCTCAACCTTGTTTTCTTACTGAAAGTGAGTGAAAAACAAGCAGACACCTTACTATAGCTTACTCTTCACCTAAGCAGTACAAGAGAAAATATTTTAAAATTTATAGTTTTTGTGACTGAAATTTATAGATTTTGGTTGCTTATAAATTAAAGTTAACTAGACCAAGTGACATTATGGAAAAACTATAATTTGAAGTAGTGTTTCCAAGCTTTGTGCATAGTTAAGTGCCTAACATATTCATGTTAGTTGCTTTCTTTTGAAGGCATCAGGTTCTTCCTTTTTCTACCCACAAAATTATTATATCAAAGTAATCTCTGAAACCCTCACAGAATAATTATGCTGAGTGAGTGTCTGGTTTCTTTACTTACTATATTCTGAAATAGGACTTTCAAAGTCATCATTGTATTTATTATTGGGAGAGAGGTGGTGGGGAGCCCTATAAAGTACAGCTAGGAGCATGGGCTTTGGCATTATCCAGACCTGTGTTGGAGCCTCGTACACCTGGGTGAGTCAATGAACCTCTTCATGCCTCTGCTTCCTCACTTATAAAAAGAAAGTAATAATATCCACCTCAAAATGTGTTGTGAAGAAATTAGATTATGCATGTAGAGCCTGGCCCAGTAACTTTTACTGCGAAGCCTCAGTGAGCATTGTTATTATTATTGTTATTTTTATCCAATGTCTGAAGTATCAAAGGAGAAAAATAAACAACGTAAGTTTAAATATATTTATAAAGGTACTAGAGGCCTGGTACACGATATTTGTGCACTGGAGGGGAGTGTCCCTCAGCTCAGCCTTCACCCTCTCCAATCTGGGATCCCTCTCACAATCTGGGACTGCTGGCTCCTAACCACTCACCTGCCTGCCTGATTGCCCCTAACTGCTTCTGCATGCCAGCCTGATCGCCCCCTAACTGCTCCCCTGCCAGCCCGATCACCCCCAACTGCCCTTCCCTGCTGGCCAGATGGCCCCTAACTTCCCTCCCCTGCAGGCCTGGTTGCACCCAACTGCCCTCCCCTGCTGGCCTGGTTGCCCCCAACTACCCTCCCCTGCAGCCCTGGTTGCCCCCAACTGCCCTCCTCTGCCAGCCTGGTCACCCCTAACTGCCCTCCCCTGCGGGCCTGATCGCCCACAACTGCCCTCCCCTGCCGGTCATCTTGTGGCAGCCATCTTGTGGTGGCCAACTTATGATGATGGGGGCGGCCATCTTGTGATGGCCATCTTTGTGATGACATGGAGCGGCCATCTTTTGATGACGTGAGGGCATGAGGGCCACCTAGGCTTTTTTTTTTTTTAATTTCTTTATTGATTAAGGTTTTACATATGAGTCCTTATTCCCCCATTACCTCCTCCATCACCCCACTCATGCCCTCATCCCCCTGTTGTCTGTGTCCATTGGTTAGGCATATATGCATGCATACAAGTCCTTTGGTTGATCTCTCCCCCTTACCCCCACCCTCCTTTACCTTCCTTCTGAGGTTTGATGGTCTGTTCGATGCTTCTCTGTCTCTGGATCTATTTTTGTTCATCAGTTTATGATGTTCATCTTGTGGTGGCCATCTTGTGATGACGTGAGGGCGTGAAGGCCACCTAGGCTTTTATTAGTATAGACTACAGGCCCGGTGCATGAAATTCGTGCACGGGGGGTGTGTGTCCCTCAGCCTAGCCTGCACCCTCTCCAATCTGGGATCCCTCTCACAATCCAGGACTGCTGGTTCCCAACTGTTTGCCTGCCTGCCTGCCTGATTGCCCCTAACCACTTCTGCCTGCTAGCCTGATCACTCCCTAACCACTCCCCTGCCAGCCTGATTAACGCATGATTGCTCCCTGCTGGCCCGATTGCCCCTAACTGCCCTCCCCTGCTGGCCTGGTCACCCCTAACTGCCCTCCTCTGCAGGCCTGTCACCCCTAACTGCCCTCTCCTGCTGGCCTGGGTCCCTCCCAACTGCCCTCCCCTGCTGGCCTGGTGGCCCCCAACTGCCCTCCTCTGCTGGCCCAGTCACCCCTAACTGCCCACCCCTGCAGGCCTGGTCCCTCCCAACTGCCCTCCCCTGCTGGCCATCTTGTGTCCACATGGGGGCCGCCATCTTGTGTGTTGGAGTGATGGTCAATTTGCATATTACCTCTTTATTATATAGGATAAGGTTTAAATTTATCATCTTGCTATTTGCTTTCTGTTTTTCCATCTTTGTTCATTTTTTCTTCTTTTCTGCCTTCTTTTGTATTAATTGAACATTTTATATTATAATTTATCTTTTTTGTTAGCTAATTAGCTTTATATTTTTCTTGATATTTTAGGGGTTGCTTTAGGGCAGGGGTCCTCACACTTTTTAAACAGGGGGCCAGTTCACTGTCCCTCAGACCGTTGGAGGGCCGGGCTATAGTTTAAAAAAAACTATGAACAAATTCCTATGCACACTGCACATATCTTATTTTGAAGTAAAAAAACAAAACGGCAAAAACACCCACATGTGGCCCGTGGGCCGTAGTTTGAGGACGTCTGCTTTAGGGTTTCCAGTACAGTGGAATCTCATTTCTCTAACTTCTCCCATCAGGAACAATTAGCTTCTCAACCTGACAACCCTTTTAAAATGATACCTGTTATGCATCAGTTATGCATCTCTCAGCTGGCAAACAAAGGAGAGAATGCATGAATATGTATCAGTTTATCACTATTAAAATCTCAGGATATTATGCTGGAAATATGTTCTTTTTTTGCTGTTTATAATTATTATTAAATTTTTATTTTTTACTGTACATTTCCTTTCCTTTTTGTTATATTTTCATTTACATTTTATGTCCTTTTTGTTTTTAAAGTGTTTATTTATAGATTAAACAGTACAATAGACATGTACTGTATATAATAAAGGTTAAAACAGGAAATCATTTGGGGGTCTGGAATGGATTGATTCAATTTACATTATTTCTAGTGGGGAAAAAATGATTCAGTTTTCAAATAGTCTCCCGGAACAAATTAAGTTAGAGAAACAAAGTTCCACTGCATACATTTTTAACATCTCACAGTCTACCTTCAAGTGATAGTTTGCCATTTCACATATAGTATAAGAAACTTACAAAATTATATATCCATTTTTCCCTTCACAGTCTTTGTGCTTTTTTATTTTTAATATATTTTTACTTATTTCAGAGAGAAAGGAAGACATAGAGAGATAGAAACATCAAAGATGAGAGAGAATCAATGATTGTCTGCCTCCTGCACACCCCTGGCATGTGCCCTGACCTGGAATCAAACCATGACCTCCTGGCTCATAGGTTGATGCTCAATCACTAAGCCACAGAAGCTGGGTGGTTTTTGATGTATATATAAAATAGACTTTATACAAAAATAATAATGTAATGTGGTAATTATAAAATATATAAAAGTAAAATGATGACATCCAAAAAAGTATATGTGTATATATATATTTTTATTATAATATATATATATATATATATATTTTTTTTTTTTTTTTTAAGGATTGGAGAGTGCCCTCGGGTCTCAAACTTGCAAGCAAGAGTGGAGCAAACTGGCTTGATTCAAAGGAACTGCTGAGCTAAAGCCAACTCAACAGTCAATTATAGCCTGGCCGGCATGGCTTAGTGGTTGAGCATTGACCTATGAACCAAGAGATCACTGTTAGATTCCTGGTCAGGGCACATGTCTGGGTTGTGGACTCAATCCCCAGTGTGGGTCATGCAGGAGGCAATCGATCAATGGTTATCTGTCATCATTGATGTATCTATCTCTCTCTTCCTCTCCCTTCCTCTCTGAAATCAATAAAAATATATTTTTTAAAAAGTCAATTATATTTTAAAGATATAAAATATTAAGGAAAAACATAATTTCCTATGTAGATAGCATTTTCTGTTGCTCTTCATTCTTCTGTGCAGATTTATAGTTCTCATCTTGTGTCATTTTTCTTCTATCTAAAGGACTTCCTTTAACATTTCTTGCAGTGAAGTTCTGCTGGTGATGAATTATTTCAACTTTTGTATGTCTGAAAATATTTTGCCTTTGGTTTTTAAAGGATATTTTCACTGGGTATAAAATTCTGGTTGACCATTTTTTCACCTTCAGTATTTTGTAGATATTGCCCCACCATCTTCTCATTTGCATTGTTTCCATTGAGAAATCTGCTGTCATATTTATCTTTGTTCCTGTTTCCTTTGACTTATTTTATGATATTTTTCTTCATTGTTGAGATTGAACAGCTTGAATATGATGCTGTTTCTATATGTAATTTTCTTTGTTTCTTGTGCTTTGGCTTCATTGAGTTTCTTGGCTGTGTGGGTTTCTTTTTCCCATCAAATTTTTGGCTATTATTTTTTTCAAATATTTTTTATATTCCTCTCTCTCTCCTCTCCAATTACATCTATATTAGACTACTTGGCTGCCTCTCTATTTTTTAAATTCTCTTTTTTTCTTTGTTTCATTTTAGATTGTTTCTATTAATATCTTCAAGTTCATTATTTTTTCTTCTACATATCTAGTGTTTTTATTCCCATCTAGTATGTTTTTATCTCATATATTGTTGTTTTATTTCTAGCAGTTAGATTTGGACCTTTTTTAATATCTTCAATGTTTCTATTCACTTTTTGATGATATGGAATACAATTATAACAGTTGTTTTAGTCTCCTTATATGCTAATTTTAATTTTGTGTCAGTTCTGGGTCAGTTTCAATTGATGAATTTTCTCCCCATTGAAGCTAATATTTTCCTGTTTCTCTGTATAGCTGGTAATTTTTGCTTGGGTACATTGCAAATATTAATTTGTTAGGTCCTAGATATTTTTGTATTTCTATAAACATTGTTGGGCTTTGTTAAGGTACTTAGAAACAAGGTGATTCTTTTGTGTCTTGCTTATAAGATTGTTAGAGAGAAGCAGAGCAGTGCTTATTCTAGAACTAATTAATTCCCATTATTGAAGCAAGTAGCTTTTATATACTCTATCTAATGCCCCATAAGCCTTGAGGTCTGGTGGGGAATTGGAATCACTCCTAGCCCTATTATTTCTAATCCACTTGAGTAGTTTTTTCCCAGCCAAAGGCACGTTTTCCTGACCAAAGGTAATATTCTTTCCTTGCATGGTTGTGCTTGAAACTCCCTGCAGATCTAAGGAGTTTTCACTTTGTGTATGTCTTTTCTCTATGGGACTCTTTCCTGTGAATCCCAGCTGCCTTCTCCCTGTGCTCTCCGCTCTATTTCCTCAACCCAGGGATTCTTTCAATTCCATCTGCATCCCCCCTTCCTGTGTTGTGATCTAGAAACTCTCTCAACTTATGCTTCACCCTCAAGTCATGAACAGAACACACACACATACAAAAAACACTTTTAGAATTATTAACTTATAAACTCTATAATTATAAGTTATAATACAGGGAGACTGGAATCTCATTCTCCAGATGGGTATCTTCCTAGGAAGTGGTCTTTTTAATTTTCCTGCAACAATATAAGCAAGGAAATAACAATTGGCGGGGGATATAGAAAAATAGAAAAGGGGTTTGGGAAATGCAAGATTTCCCCATGGGTCAAATAGCAGGAGAGCAAGAGGGTATTAGTCATCTTGCTGATGCCCCAGGTAGATGGGAATTCTGGTTGAAATGACCCCAGCAACAAAAGACAATGGGGTACACCATCTTGAGGGTGTCAATGAGTGGTTCCTCTAAGAATCCCAGACTGCCCCACAGTCCTAGTAGTTGGAACCTGTCACACAGAGGGTACAAATGTCCAGTCAACATTAACCAAAGAAGCAGTGATACACAGCAATTTCAGTAATGGGCTCAACTAAATAAAAAGACGTGTTCTTTCTCTTTCATCTTTCCTCCTGCCCTCAAATCCAAGAGAGCTTAAAGAGGGAGAGGGAGGGGAGATTGGCGAAAAAACATTTCTTGTCCTTCGGTACTTGTCTCTTGAACCACAATCAAGCCAGGCTGGAAGGAGAGAAGATGAGATCCAAACAGACTGATGGTTTAATATCTGAAGGTGACTAGAAAGTTAGACATTTGTCTAAGATTCTGTTGAGAGAGCAATGATTAGAGAAAAATAAAACCACTTCATGTTTATTTCCCCAATTAGTTCAAACTGTTAGATACTAGTAAATTTGTTACATTTCCATCCCCAGCACATAAGAGCTATTTGCTAAATTAATTAATTAATGAATAAACCTTGATTATTTGGAATTGTAATTTTTTAGTTAAGTAAATGATGCAAATAAAAGTCTGCCAGGCCTAAATCTTAGCCATTAGGCAGCCACCTGGATGCCCCAACATTTAGTTTTATTGAAGAAATTGAATCACATGAAACTGATTATTGAATATAAAAGTAATTATTTAAAATTTTTCTTTCTATCTCAAATCAGATATTTCCTTTGTGTTGTTTTCAGTAATTCTGATGAATTTCTCCTTTCTCTACATTAGAAAAAAACAACAATATGCTTTTACAAAAGATTGTCTGTGGCAACAGTAATATTTGTGTGACAGTTCTTCAGTTCTTGTTGTAAAAAGATAAGGGACCCACTCAAAATAATTCCCATCATCATTTAGCATCAAATGTAAACCACAGTGCTCATCAAACATAAGCCACATGTAGACCTATCTATAAGGAGACCTGATAGATTGGTCTCTGTACCACTAGATGACCTAATCCTCTCAAATTTAATATTGGAGATTGTGCCATTAATTGTCCTGTAAATAAAGAGAACAAAGTTCAAGTAAGTGTTTGGGACTAAAATATTTCATTGCAATAAATAATATTTAATTGAATTTTCTTGATATTTTTAAAAAAGATTATTCCCACTTCTACTAATATATTTTAATTAATAGTTCTCCATTTTATCTTTTACCCAAATGGTATAAACTATTTATTCCTATTTTCTTTTAAAATTCTCAGAATATCTTGCTATGGTAATGATTAGGAATAAGCTATCTAATTGCCATATTACACACCTTTCCAAACCACATGGTTATAGTTTTATCACCAGAAAGATACTCATCGTCTTTGATGACTTTCATTAGGAAAAAAAATAAAGAGACTTCATAGTTTTAAAAAAAAGAAAAAGGTCATATACCTTTCATAAAAATCCTTTGGTATTCATAAAGCACTAAAATTTTTAAATAAATACTTTTAATATCATTTTCTTTCCTTTTACGTTCATAAAACTTGCAATCATTTGGGGCCTGAACATTAATTCTGTAGCTAATTCAGAGACCTCAAATTCCTATTCCTGATTCTTAAGTGTAACTTGCCTTTAGGTTATTTCTCTGCTCATTAGCACCTCGACCACAGGATGAACAAGGAAAACAAAAGCTCTGTTCTTTTCCATAAGTACTCCTGGAATATAAATGACTGGTGCTGCAATAACTCATGTCTTTTATTTAGAAAGGAAGTAGATAGAAAAGAATTAAAGATGAGATATGTCAGACACAGCTTTCTATACCAAGCCCCACAGGGCATAGCAAGGCTGAGACAAGTTTCGCTTTAAAAAGCAGAAGTATGAGATCTCTTGTCCAGGTTCTTGGAATTTTCCTCCATCCACATTTGTGAGCCTGGTTAGAACTGCCTGACCTTTGGTGCTTTCTGTGATTGGTCCATTTTGTGAGCCCAGAAAGGTGGCATCACATGTACCTAGGCAATGTACTTGTTTTTATAAAACCTCCATTTTATTATATTTGTGTGTGTGTATTTGCATTACTTCATAAAAAAAGACATGAAAAGTTAAGTCTAACCTGGCTTCTTCACAAAATAAAGTTCAGACTTACTGAAATAGTTCCATTCATTCTATGAACCATAACTACATAAGACAGATATAATAGCAATTGCCTTACATAGTTATTAGAGATATTATTATTGAAGGATTATAGATATAGATAATGTACTTAACACAATGCTTAGTACATAAATATATGCTCAGTGAACACTTGCTATTGTCATTAAGTTGGACTGTAATAAATATATATCCAGCAATGACAATAATCTTAATTATTTAATTACGGTACTTACTAACAAATTTATACCAGTACTAGAGGCCCGGTGCATGAAATTCGTGCATGGCCTGCACCCTCAGCCCGGCCTGCACCCTCTCGCAATCTGGGACCCCTCTGTGGATGTCTGACTGCTGGTTTAGGCCCAATCCCGCAGGCTCCTAACCGCTCGCTTGCCTGCCTGCCTGATTGCCCCTAACCATGCTGCCTGCCTGTGCAATCTCACTTAACCACTCACCTGCCTGCCTAATTGCCCCTAACCACTCGCCTGCCTGCCTGATTGCCCCTAACTGCCTCTGCCTCGGCCCCCGCTGCCACAGCTCCGTCCGGAAGGATGTCTGGAATGACATCTGGAAGGTTGTTTGGCTGTCCGGTCTAATTAGCATGTTATGCTTTTATTATTATAGATTAGATAACTTAGAAGGTACTTCAGAACCTGGCAGTATTTCAGGGTTCTTGCCCCCATGTTCAATCAGTCACTGTTACCCAGTGCAGCTCTGAATGCACCCAGCAACCCTGTATAAGCCAAATGTGCTTCAAAACTCCATGGAAAGCCCTTTAGAATTTCTACCAAACTTATTCTGCCTTCTTTCTGCCTTCCATATCTTTTTATTTCTCTTGTGCAACCACGCAGAAACTCTATTTTATACTTTCTTTCCTTTTGATTCAAACTGGCCCCATCCAGACCTGGAGAATATTATGCTGAGCAAAATAAGCCAGGCAGAGAAAGATAAGTATCACATGATCTCACTCATATGTGGTATCTAATGAACCAAATAAACTGATGGACAAAAATAGACCCGGAGACACAGAAGCATGAACAAACTGTTGAACCTCAGAGGGAAGGCAAGGGAGGGAAGAGATCAACCAATGGACTTGTATGCATATATGCATAACCCATGGACACAGACGATGGGGTGGTGAGGGCCTGTGGGGGAAGGGGACAGGAACGGGCTGGAAGACGTTAATGTGGGGAAAAGGAAGATCTATGTAATAGTTTCAACAATAAATTTAAAAAAACACCATTGAATGGCATACTTAAAAAAAAAAAAACTTGCCCCATCTAGCACCCTGCCTCACCTGCCTCCTCCCTAGCAGGACTGTTCCCTTAATCACTAAGCCCTCAGGACACTGAGGTCCTGATCAACATCAAATAATCTTAGAATAAACCCTTGGGCCTGTTGACCACAGAGACAGAGTTTTGGACAAACTAGAAGTAACATCTACTCCTCAGTTGCGTTTCAGCCCCAGGTGCAGAAAATGGGGGAAACCAGGGGAAGCAACCACATGGCTGATATCAGGACCAGATGTACTGATCAACTACCCACTACCCTAGAGCCAACCTATCGGTAGAGACCACAACCCTGACCACAACCCTAATTCTCTTAGTCAACATGATTAATAATTTTTCCCCAACACAACCCATCCCCTGGAAGCCATCTGGGAGCCAGGTCTTTGAGCATTAGCTCACCTGTGTCTCTGGGTGTGGGCCACTTCCTGAAAATAAACCCTTACTTTCTTTGCTGCAAAATGCTGTTGGTGTCTTAATGGATTCTGATGCACTGCACGTAGGTAAATGGATCCCTTTAGTCCGGTAACAGTTGCATGATTCCATACCTCCTCCCACCCCTATGTATCAGCAATCCTGATTTTGGTCATTTGCCCTAGCTCTAATGTGGCATTTCTTCTGAACACAAATTCTGGAATCTCAGCAAAGATAAGTACGCAGCCTGACACTTCTACCCTTGGTAGTGGAGACTCTACTAAATCTGATGCAGGTAACAGACACATTTCAAATTGGCTACAGCAAAAGGAATTTGTTGGTAATGATTCTGACTTCAATTCCAGTGTGTGTGTGTGTGTGTGTGTGTGTGTGTGTGTGTGTGTGTGTATAGGGGGGATTCCCCTCACCATCCAAGCAATTCTCCACCTTCTAGGTTTCCTACAATTCAACTCAATTCTGACACTATCTACCTGGAAATCCCACAAGTTAAAAGCTCAGTCATAGAGGACTGCCATTGCTCCCTCCCAACACACACACACAGACACACACACACACACACACACACACACACACACACACACACACACAAGACAGTTGCAAGCCCAGGTTATCACCTGTGCTTCTGACCCACTGGGTATACACTGGAGGATCCCACAGCCCTCTCTTTGGGCTCAATTAATTTACTAGTGTGGCTCACAGAACTCAGAGAAATATTTTTTTATTAGGTTAATATTTTATTATCAAAGGATATAACTCAGGAACAGTCAGATGGAAGAGATGCATAGAGCAAGGAGTAAGGGAAGGGTGGGAAGCTTCCATGACTTCTCAAAGTGAGTGGCCACTCTCCCAAAATCTCCACATGTTCACCAACCCAGAAGTTCATCAAAACCCCTCCTTTTTGGTTTTTATGAGGTTGCATTATATAGACATGATTAATTAAATCACTGGTGACAGCCTCTCTCCCCTTCTTGGATGGTGGAATGGGACTGAAAGTTCCAAGCCTCCAATCAGACAATTAGTTCTCCTGGCTACCAGCCCTCATCCTTAAGTATGGTCCTAAAGTCATACATTAACATAACAAAAGACACCTTTATGGTTCTCATCACTTAGGAAATACCAAGTGTTAGGAGCCCTGGGCCAGAAATGAAAAGGGAGACCTAATATATATATATATATATTTCTTATTACAAGTCGCAATCTTGCTATTGGACATTGTGATTGTTTTACAGACTCAAAAGGCAAGAAATGAAAAAGGGCTTTGAGGGAGAATTGGGACTAAGGACCAGAAAGTCATCAAGAAGTTAAGCATCATCCCTGGCGACCTCTTTGTCCCAAAGCTGCCCTATGGTTTTTATTTTTATGTGGTCAACGTATCTTTTAAATTAACACCATCTTCATTCCTGGGGAGATTTCAAACTTAATAGACATCTCAAATTCCAAATTCTCAGGAGAGGATGATCTGCCCAGTTTTGGTCAGATGTCAATCAGCTATGAACAAGGGACAGACTTGTGTAATACAAATATGTCAGTCCAGGGTCCACTCATTTGTTCTCAGAATAGAGATGTGGCATTAGACACTCTGAATGATGTCTCCTACATGGTATCCCTTCCATCTTCCCCATCTTTTTTGCTCCCAGTGCCACAATTCCAGGCCCTTCAAACCAAGTAGACTTACCCATTTGCTTGCTTCTTCTCAACACTTCTTCCTTCTTTCTCTTCTGCCTGTGACTTCTTTCATTCACTTTCATCTCCCTGGTTTTAAATTCTTGGGTCCACACCCCAGCTTCTATTTATGCTCCTGCTCTCTCCCTAATTATGTACCCCTTGCACATTGAACTTCAACTTTTCTCTATGACTCATGACTCACATTACTTCTGTTGGCCCAGCAAATCGACTGACCATCTCAGATGAAAGGGCCTGCTATAGTCCTTAACCTCTCAGAACCTCCTTCCCTGCTCCTTTGCCCATTTCAGCAATGGTCCCATGAAAGGGGACAGGGAGAACCCAAGCCTGCAAACTGCTTCCAAATGAGCACAATATTCCTAAAACACTCCTTTGATTATAAAATTTCTTGCCTCGAAAATTCTTGCATGATTCTTTAGCCTGATATTTAAAGGTCTTTCAGAGTCAGGCTCCAAACTACTTTCCTAACATTTTTCTCTCATCACTTCCTTTCACAAAGGTTCTAATCCATGCACATTCCCTGAATGCTTTGCATATAATTGTATTGTGGGCCTCTTGCATACCTAGCATATGGAAATCAATACACACTTGTTGCCTGTATGAGTAAATGCACAGTAAAAGTTGGTCTGGTGTGACTTGATTTATTTGACTCTGAACAGCTTTTACTGTACAGCTATGTGGAAGATGTGGGAAATTACACTAAATCTGTACTGACCCTGTGCCATACACAGGTTTTGGTTTTTAAACCAAAATTCTGGCAAAAGCATATTTCCTATTTGTCTTTTTTTCATAAAAATAGAGCACACAATAGGAGGGGAAAGCATCCTAGCTATTTGCATATGCTAGTTGTTTGAATTCCAAGATAAACAAAAGTTTACTGTATTTCTAAATCCACCCTTTTCTAGATTCCAGTAACTTGGACTGTATTGTGAAGCCATCTGTAATTTTTGCCTCTAGGGTCTTTTGGCCTCTGGACAATACTGTCACTTATCCTCTTTCTCACCCTTAGTCAAGTAGAATAAGACAAAGCTTGTTTTGTATGCTTTAAGAGCAACCACTTCAAGTTAAATTCTTTAGAGTCTGTTCTCACATTATTTTGTGTCACAGATACAAAATACCTTGACCTTCATTCTCTTACATTTGCTTTTTGGAAGGCCATAATGAATCACAAATAATAAAAAAGATTTAAGCATAAACATTTTTTTGCCAATTTATGAAATAGTCTATTGTCAAAGAGATGTTTTACTATTAAACAGACTGTGTCTGTTTTAGCTCACCATATAAACCAAGCTTTACTGTAGTTATCAATAAACTAGAGGCCTGGTACATGACATTCGTGCACGAGGGGGGGTTCCCTCAGCCCAGCCTGCACCCTCTCCAATCCGGGACCCCTCTGGGGATGTCTGACTGCCAGCTTAGGCCCGATCCTGGGGATCAGGCCTAAACAGGCAGTCGGACAACCCTCTCACAATGTAGGACTGCTGGCTCCTAACCGCTTGCCTGCCTGCCTGCCTGATTGCCCCTAACTGCTCTGCCTGCCAGCCTCATTGCCCTCAATTGCTCCCCTGCCAGAGGGACCCCCAGGCCTCACCACGCAGAGCCGTCACCAGGGCCCTCCTCCTCTGTGTGCACAGCCATCTTGTGGCAGCCATCTTTGTGGTGGCCATCTTGTGACGATGTCACAGCTGCCATTTAGGCTTTTATTATATAGGATATTTGTTAAATAAATGAATGAGTAAATGAACGGAATGAAACGTAAAAGAATAATGCATTTCTAGTCAATGATAGCTACAATAAATGTAGTTTTATATGGCTCAATTAATTTTAAAAGTAATTAAAGAAAAATGAAATATCTAATAGAGTTAACTAAATTTATTCTATTTTATTTATTCCATAACTATTTTTCTACCCTTTTCTCTGATGATGAAAACTGTCTTTTAAAAATTTGGGTCTTGCCAAAGCCGGTTTGGCTCAGTGGATGGAGCGTCGGCCTGCGGACTCAAGGGTCCTGGTTCGATTCTGGTCATGTACCTTGGTTGTGGGCACATCCCCAGTGGGGAGTGTGCAGGAGGCGGCTGATCGATGTTTCTCTCTCATCGATGTTTCTAGATCTCTGTCCCTCTCTCTTCCTCTCTGTAAAAAATAATAAAAATATATTAAAAATAAAAATTTGGGTCTTGATAGAGAAACCAAGATGGTGGCATAGGTAAACACCTGAACTGCTGCCTCGCACAACAATTTCAAAACTACAACTAAAAACCAAAACGGACATCACCCAGAACCACAGGAAGGCTGGCTGAGTGGAAATTCTACAACTAGAAGGAAAGAGAAAAGCACACTGAGACTCACAGGAGCTGCGGAAGTGCAGAGGTACGGAGGCACAAGTGCGTAGAGGGCTGGCAACTGAGTACGCGGCTGTCTTTTTCAAGCGGGAGGGAGACACAAGCTCCCGACTGCTCTGAACTCCAGTTCCAGGCGAGACTCTGGGGACCCAGACTCATACGGGGAGAAACTGGACTGTCTGGCAGCGGGCAAAACTCGAGGGTGGCTTTCTCTCAGAGGTGCTTGCAGTGACTACCGCGGGACACTGAGACCCAGGGGCCTCTTAGGGAAGGGCTGATGGGAAGCCATTGCTGTTTGCTCCGCCCTGAGATCCCACCCCATGAAGCCATTGCTGTTTGCTCCACCCTGAGACTCCACCCCATCCAAGCTGAGTGCAGAGGCTTTTGCATATGAATAGCCTGGTCCTTTGAATTCTAAACTTACCTAACAAACTGCAGCTGAGTCAGTGAGACCCAGAACATCCAAAAGAAGGCCCAAGGCCCCACAGCAGCTTGCATTGCTTCAGAGCTGGGCCTCATCTGGGCACTTCCAAAACCCAAACAAAGAAGAGGAATCTGCAGATCTCTCTGTAGCTCCTGCTGGGAGGCCTCAGGCAGAGGCTAAATTAGCACCTCCTTGGAGATCCAAGAGCCAGTATACCCAGGGGTCAGAGTGGGACCATCCAGATTACAATTCCTCAGATCCATAAGGGACACACTCAGGGGGCAGACTCAGTGAGCACCAAAGCCCCACTGAAGCAAGTCTTGTCTCATAAGGGTGTCTCCAGCACAGAAGTTCTCCCATCATAGATACAGCTGATCCTCACAGCCAATTGGCCTGGAGGTCAATTCCTCCCAGTGATACCAATAACAATCAAGGCTTAACTACAACAAGACTGTGCACACAGCCCACAAAGGGGCGCACCAAGAGAGTCCACCTCAGGTAACTGGAGAGGCTGAGCCACTGGGCCCTATAGGACACCTAGCACACAAAGCCACTCTATCAACTCAGGGAAGAAGCCAAAATGCAGAGACAAAGAAACAGGTCACAAATGAAAGAAATGGAGGAAAGCAAACAACTGGATATAGAATTCAAAACCATGGTTATAAGGTTTTTCAAGAATTTTCTAGAAAAGGCCGATAAATTTAGTGAGACCCTCGAGGATATGAAAAAGGACCAACTAGAAATTAAGCATACACTGACTGAAATAAAAAATAATATACAGAGATCCAACAGCAGACTAGAGGATCGCAAGAAAAAAGTCAAAGATTTGAAATACAAAGAAGCAAAAAACACCTAACTGGAAAAGAAAAAATAATCCAAAAATATGAAGATAGTGTAAGGAGCCTCTGGGACAACTTCAAGCATACCAACATCTGAATTATTGGGGTGCCAGAAGAAGAGAGAGAGCAAGATATTGAAAACCTATTTGAAGAAATAATGACAGAAAACTTTCCCCACCTGCTGAAAGAAATAGACTTACAAGTCCAGGAAGCACACAGAACCCCAAACAAAAGGAATCCAAAGAGGACCACACCAAGACACATCATAATTAAAATGCCAAGAGCAAAAGACAAAGAGAGAATATTAAAAGCAACAAGAGAAAAACAGTTAGTTACCTACAAGGGAGCACCCATACGATTGTCAGCTGATTTCTCAACAGAAACTATGCAGTCCAGAAGGGAGTGTCAAGAAATATTCAAAGTCATGAATAGCAAGAACCAACAACCAAGATTACTCTACCCAGCAAAGCTATCATTCAGAATTGAAGGGCAGATAAAGAGCTTCACAGATAAGAAAAAGCTGAAGGAGTTCATCACCACCAAACCAGAATTATATGAAATGCTGAAAGGTATTCTTTAAGAAGAGGAAGAAGAAGAAAAAGGTAAAGATAAAATTTATGAACAACAAATACTTATCTATCAACAAGTGAATCTAAAAATCAAGTGAATAAATAATCTGATGAACAAAATAAACTGGTTAATATATTAGAATCAGGGGCATAGAAAGGGAGTGGACTGACAATTCTTGGGGGGAAAGGGATGAGGGTGGTGCGGGAAGAGACTGGACAAAAATTGTACACCTATGGATGAGGACAGCGGAGGGGGGCTAAGGGCAGAGGGTGGGGTGGGAACCGGGTGGAGGGGAACTATGGGGGTAAAAAAGAGGAACAGTTGTAATAATCTGAACAATAAAGATTTATTTTAAAAAATAAAAATAAAAATTTGGGTCTTAAAAATTTTCAACATTTACATTACCATATAAATTTATAATTCTTATTTACTGCTTCTGTACTAGATTTTAAATTCTTTTATCATGGCATATTGATCTTACTGAATTTTATAACCATCATGCATGCAAAGTGGAGTTTTGCATGGGAGGTATGGTGTCTCAATCTGAGTTTCTAAAAGTGATGCTGTGACAATTTTTTGGATGAAACTTTATCAGACTAGTTTTGTGCTGGTAAAGGGCTGTCTTGTTAAAGGGCCACTCAATCCTTGCCTTCTAAAACATCATAAAGTCTCCGTAATGACCCTTTAAATTTTAGAAGATTTTTATTATATATGTGACTCATTCATGAAAATTATGATTCCAATAACTTTTCACTTATAATATTAGAAATCATATTGTCAATTGTGTTAAATTTGTCAGAATATTTTTTATCTCTTTTCATATATCTAATAAGACAAATAGATAACATTTATTCAGGTTTCTTACTCTATGTCAGATAGTATGTTGGTACTTTTACATGAATTATCTCACCTAATCCTCACAATAGCTCTATTTGTGCCCATTATTCAGATAAGAAAACAGGAATTGAGAAGCAAAACAATTTTGCTCCAGATCACACAGCTGTCGAATGGCTGTGTGAAACCAGATGTAATCAAAGCCTCTGGTCTTCAAATTTGCAACATTATAGTAAGGTCCCACTAGTAACACAGTCCCATTGGGGGCATTTCAGAAAGGCAAAGCATTGAGGGCAATTGATTCCTATAGTCTACCTCCCAGATCGTCAGTACAAATTAGTATCTGCCTGCTTGCCAAGGCAAATGGAAATTGTACAAAAGGAAAATGAGTTAGTAGTTTTGCATTTCCAGGGGTAGTGTACCGAAGTAGTTACTACATCTTGGTACTGGACCCCTGTCTTTTGGAAAGTGGGTAATAAACAGCTGTGCTTATGTATGAGGTTTAGATTTTTAAAATAATGTGAAGTCTAGAGAACTTTTTTAAATTTGGGGGATGACTGTTTAAGAACCCCTCTTACTTCCCCAGCCCTCTCTACCCCAAGAGAAGAAAATATCTATTACCCTACTACTCATAGAAGCATCTGGATTTTCTTCCTTACCTGGTCCTGCACAAATCAGACATCTCTGGGAATTTTTCAAAGTTAATTTGTTCCCAAAGGGAGAGCAAAGGAATGACATGCTTTTATGTCCATTTGCTGATTTAAACGAAGAATGATGTTTCCAGATAGCAGTAGGAGTTGAGTATGTGGCTGGCTGCAGCATGCAGTCCCTTAATTTTATTAGAACTCCATCCTGCAGACTGTGGTTGTCAGATGTCATCCTAAGTGTGTGTTTAATATTTCTCAGTTTTGAACTTTGACCTTAACTTAATCTAGACAGGCCATATGCAGCTACTTGCTTTTAAACAGTGACACCAGCATTCCTCCTGGGTCAGTGTTTCAAGTCAAACTCCTTGGGCATCAAATATTCCCAGAAACAGTCTAGTATTTCCAGACTTAATTTTTTTAAGTCATCATTGATGGCTCTTGGAAAGAAAGATTAAACTAGAATACTAAAGTGAAATGTCTAAGGCTGATTATGACTTTTAAATGACTTTTAAAAAGGTATTTTGCAATACTCTGATCCAGTTCTTCCTCTCATGTTAATATATATTGCCTCTCTCTCTCTCTCCCCCCCCCCCCCCCCCCAGGAACAAGTCTTTGATTCCTCAGCCCACTCGTGTTATTCGATCTCCAGCACTATGCTGAAACTGCCTTTTTAAAGTCACCAGAAAATTTATATTGTTAAAAACTAAGATCTTTTTTCAGATTCTTGTTGCTGTGGTTGTGATTTCAATAAAGTTTCTCATCCCCTTATTTATAAGGCAAAAAATACAGAAATTTAGGTCAAATGAGGTGTTCCCCACCGTGGCAGGACAGATGCAGCACAAGACGGAGGATTTTTCCAAGAGTCCTCAAAGTCCCTAACAGGCGTATTGATGCCAGTGAGTGTCTCTGCATCAGTGAAATCTTGCTAAATTTGAGACGCTTAACTCTGTGCAGTGTCAAGTCATTTTATATTTAGAACTTACATCACCACTTAGCAAGCACCTATACACCTTTCTTTAAATTGGCTTTTGTTTCTATGTCAGAACACTCCTGATATTCTTTCAACTTTTTTTGGCTATTCTTTGTTGGTCTCTTATGACAGCTTCTCTTCCTCTACCCAACAATTAAATGTTGGTCTTTCTCAGAATTCTGCCCTGGGCCTGCACTCTTTGCTCTCTACGCTTGCCCCTGAGAAAATATCACTTGAATTATCTATACACTGAAAAATCCCAAATTTGTATTTCTGGTGAAGATCATGTTTCTGAGTAATAGATCGGATCTGAATATGGAACTGCCTATAGGACATTTCACTTGGATGTCTCAAAGGCATCCCCAAATTATTCAAATATCTGAGACTGAACTCATAATCTGGTTCCTTATGTCAGTACTAGAGGCCCAGTGCATGAAATTCATGCACAGGGGTGAGGGGTGGGGCATCCCTCAGCCCAGACTGCACCCTCTCCAATCCAGGACCCCTTGGGGGATGTCTCACTGTCGCAGGGATCAGGCCAAAACCGGCAATCAGACATCCCTCTCACAATCCGGGGCCACTGCTCACCTGCCTGCCTGCCTGATCGCCCCTAACTGCCCTCTGCCTGCTGGCCTGATTGCCCCCTAACTTCCCTCTGCCTGCTGGCCTGATTGTCCCCTAACTGCCCTCCCCTGCCAGCCTGATCACCCCCTAACTGCCCTCCCCTGCCAGCCTGATCATCCTAACTGCCTCTGCCTTGGCCCCTGCCACCGTGGCTTTGTCCAGAAGGACATCTGGAAGATGTCTGGTCTAATTAGCATATTACCCTTTTATTAGTATAGATATGGCTCTATTATTTATCAAATTACTCAAGTCATAAACCTGGGAGTCATCCTTGACTCTTACTTCTTCCTCATCCCTCACATCAAATCAAAAACTCAAGCAATCAACTTCCCAGTGAAGAAAGTGGCCTTGACAACAGATGCAAACATCCTAGTCCCTGGGACAAGAATACCTCTCTTATGGGTTATCTATTACCAAACACTGAACTGAAGAAAGATGATCACATCTGTGACAAACACCCACCTAGTGATGAGAGTTAACTGGCGGCTGACCCAGCAATAATAATATCGGTTGCAGGTTCTGTGCATTTCCTGGCACTAACACAAACTCCATGCTTTTCCCTCTCACAGATGTATGACACATGGAACGCTCCTTAGTCAAGTCCTTACTCAGATTTCATAGTCTAAGCAAGTGTTCCAGTCCTTGGGACATTTATTAATATATAGTTTTTTCCATCAGCCTTTGCGGGCAGGTTAATGTGAGCCACTAATAACAAATAGATCTCTGTTGTAAGTGTTGATAAACTCCAGTTTCTACATCTACAGGGCTGAGAGCCAGATCATAGGCTGTGGTAAATTCACCAAGATAATCCATCCTGTGGGGCCCCTTGAAAGGTAGCCAATTGATCTTGCCTCGAGATACCCATGTGCTTTCCATTTGAAATGTCTCTGAGGTCTTCTTGGGAAGATGCCTAAAGCTCTTGAAACATTAGTGTGTTTTTTTTTTTAAAAAATACTGCTTGATTTAGTATAAGACATGCACAGACTTCCTTTAGTGATGGGGGTTATTTACAAACATATGCTGGAATCTCTGAAAACAAAGGGAGTTGCTTCACCAGCCATTCAGAGCACCTGGATCCGGTGTTCCTACACCTGTACAGGTAGTGACTACACAGGGAGTTCAGAATGTGGTTTTCACCGAAAACGGTTTGGCTCAGTGGATAGAGCGCCGGCCTGCAGACTGAACGGTCCCAGGTTCGATTCCGGTCAAGGGCATGTACCGTGGTTGCGGGCACATCCCCAGTAGGGGTTGTGCAAGAGGCAGCTGATTGATGTTTCTCTATCATCGATGTTTCTAACTCTCTATCCCTCTCTCTTCCTCTCTGTAAAAAAAATCAATAAAATATATTAAAAAAAAAAAAAAGAATGTGAGAGCAACCTGAGTACAAATGCCTTTGTTCATCTAACATTTTATCCTCCCCCTAGAGAGGACTAACCCCCAAGTGACACATGCTTTTGTGGTCAGGTTTATAGCAAGTCACCTAAGAGACTGGTCCAGATACAGTTGGCTCTGGCACGCACAGTGCCTCTTCAGTCCAGTCCATCATGGCCAGAACACCACGCTGGGCTCACTCAGAGCAATCTGTTAGAATCATTGCAGCTTGC